>NW_021835191.1:5000-42436 GCF_006345805.1 Octopus sinensis | reverse complement strand
CAGAGTTGTTTGCACGCCGGGCAAAAATGCTGAGCGACATTTCGTCCGTCTTAAAGTTCTGGTTTCAAATTCCACCGAAGTCGACTTTGAGCTTCTCCTTTCTATGTTGAATAAATATGTATCATTTGAGCATTATGATAGACTTAATCGACTGGCCATGTGCCAACATTTGAGACAAATACGTGGGGTTGCTGAGGAGTTCCTGGCTTTAGGTAAAAGAAAGTAGAGGAGGATAATTTAATTATCATTTTATTGAACATACAACGCTCTCAGATTCACACAGTTACTGCAACTATCCTTCAGCTTTTCACAACCGTGTAAAAGAACTTGGAAGATTTGGCTTCCAGTGAGGCCTTTTGCGACATCCTTAAAGCCAGTAACTTTTCAGCATCTCCTCGTATATACCAAGACACACACACACACACACACACACACACACACACACACACACACACACACATATATATATATATATATATATAATATATATATTTAAGTAGGTGAATGAACTATCCTATGTTTATCGTCAGCATGGAAAATTCGTTAATCGAAACTTTGGGTAGCAAATTCGCGTCAGAAAACACGGTTGAAGCGACCTGTCCAGGGGTAGAAACTCTGGGTTCATGTGCAGAAATTTGTGTGTTGTATATGAATAAATGAAAGAATGGAGTCGAACGAAGATGTTAACAAATTCTTTACTCTCGACATATGTTTCGAAGACAGCATGTTTTCATTCAAAGGAATAAAGGGTGCATTATGCAATCTTCTCATCAGGAAAGAAAGGGGAGCCTCTCTCGACAACAAGACAACAAAAATTTCGATGGTTGCCTACATGGTAAACAAAGCGATAATGAGTCCTTTTTTAAAAAAAAAACCGTTAGAAGAATTGACGTCAAAGTTAGATAGTAGGAAGAGAAGAGATAAAGGAATAATAGGTAGGGAACAAGTGGAGAGGGAAGGGTACGTTGATTGAAGGAATGTTCGAAGGCTTAGGAAATTACCATGAAGGCAATCATCGAAATTCTTTCCTAAGCCTTCGAACATTCCTTCAATCAACGTACCCTTCCCTCTCCACTTGTTCCCTACCTATTATTCCTTTATCCCTTCTCTTCCTACTATCTAACTTTGACGTCAATTCTACTAACGGCTTTTTTTTAAAAGCACTCATTATCGCTTTGTTTACCATGTGGGCAACCATCGAAATTTTTGTTTGTCTTGTTGTCGAGAGAGGCTCCCTTTCTTTCCTGATGAGAAGATTGCATAATGCACCCTTTATTCCTTTGGAATGAAAACATGCTGTCTTCGAAACATATGTCGAGATTAAAGGAATTTTGTTAATATCTTCTTTCGACTCCATATCATTCATTTATTCATATATATATATATATATATATATATATATATATATAATATATATATACCCACTGACACACATGCATATATGTTTCTTTATTAGCCACACAGGGCTGCACACAGACGGGACAGATTATAAAGTAGAGCTTTCTTTTGGGGAGTGAGAGAGAAAAAAAAAGTTGGGTAGGTTTTCGATCAAAAAGGATCTTAAGAGGGAAATAGAAAAAATAAGACACACGAGCATAGAATATGAATTATGATAAATTATATGTGCAGGCTCATCAAAAATATTACTGCTGGGGGTACTTCATTTACGGGACCCATAAAGCCCATTGTTCTTGGTTCAGTTGCTGCTTGGAGACGTTTTGAAATAAAAACATAGCTGTTGGGAAGCAGGCCGTGTGTTATACCGCCCTAACACATGGACAATTAAGTCTGGCCCAACATACTTGTATCTAATAATCACAATCGTCCAGCAAACATATATGAAAGTACGGTCACAGAAATCTCCACTCAATGATTTCTTGCTTGTGCGTCTTGAGTTCGTGTGTTTGATTGTGTATGTATATTCTTTTATTATTTTATTTGTTTCAGTCATTTGACTGCGGCCATGCTGGAGCAACACCTTTAGTCGAGCAAATCGACCCCAGGACTTATTCTCTGTAAGCCTGGTACTTATTCAATCGGTTTCTTTGCAGAACTGCTAGTTTACGGGGACGTAAACACACCAGCATCAGTTGTCAAGGGATGCTGGCGGGACAAACACAGGCACACAAACATATACATACATATGTACATATATATATATATACATGACGGGTTTCTTTCAGTTTCCGACTACCAAATCCATTCACACGGCTTTGTTCGGCCCGAGGCTATAGTAGAAGTTATTTGGTCAAGGTGTCACGCAGTAGGACTGACACACACCTGTGTATATACTGGCATATACATATTTCTATGGATATAGAACTGTCTACTGTTATTTATGAATACGCAAGAATGTCTATTATGATATTTTAAATGCTTATATATATACATACTTAGAAACATACCTATATATATGTATAAAGAGTAAAGACTGTTTTCGGCCACGAATGGCCATGAAATTGCACCTAAAAAGTAACCTTTCGAGGCACAAGTCCGGGCAAGGTTGTTTATGTAAGACCAGCAGTCGCCCATACATACTAGCCACCCCTCTCCATTCCGCCGTTGCTATCCAAAGGAAAGGCAAAGGCCAATACAGCTTGGCACCAGTGACGTGGCAACTCATTTCTATAGCAGAGTGAACTGGAGCAACATGACATACAGTGTCAACACCCAGCCCGGTCCAGGAGTCGAACTCACTACTGAATGATTGCGAGCCTGTTGCTTTAACCACTGAGCCATGCGCCTTCACATATATATACATACATAGGTCAAATCTGTATATACATGTATACCTAGATCCATACAAAATATGAATACATAACATACACAACACACACAAACACACACATACACACATATATCTGTAAAAACATGTATATTCACAAGCATATTTATGTATATTTATACAAACATACAAATATATAGATATATATATATTTTTTTTACATTTTTCAATCATTTGACTGCGGCCATGCTAGAGCACCGCGTTTAGTCGAGCAAATCGACCCCGGGACTTATTCTTTGTAAGCCCAGCACTTATTCTATCGGTCTCTTTTGCCGAACCGCTAAGTTACAGGGACGTAAACACACCAGCATCGGTTGTCAAGCAATGCTAGAGGGACAAACACAGACACACAAACACACAGACACACACATATATATATATACATATAAACGACAGGCTTCTTTCAGTTTCTGTCTACCAAATCCACTCAGAAGGCATTGGTCGGCCCGGGGCTATAGCAAAAGACACTTGCCCAAGATGCCACGCAGTGGGACTGAACCCGGAACCATGTGGTTGGTATGCAAGCTACTTACCACACAGCCACTCCTGCGCCTATACGTTTATATATACTTATATACACACATGCATCCTCCTTTCTCTCTCTCTCTCTCTCTCTCTCTCTCTATCTATCTATTTATCTGTCTGTCTTCCTGCCTGTCTGCCTGCCTGCTTGCTTATCTACCTGCATGTTTGTCTGTCTGCCTGCATGTCTACCTGTCTGTCTACCTGTCTCTCTCTATGTATCTATTCACATTTACATATATATAGACATATATACATACAAAGTTAGGAACTTAATGCACACATTCAATCACACAGGCACACATGTATGTACGTATGCATGCATGTATGTATGTAAGTATGAATGTGTGTGTGGTGTGTGTGTGTGTGTTGTGGCTAATCTATCTATCTATCTATCTATCTATCTATCTATCTATCTATCCGCCATCCGTCTATGTATATTTACTTATCTATCTGTATATATATATATATATTATATTGTATTATATTATATCTTATGCACATTATGTAAACAAACATACGTTTATTCATATAAAACTATATACGTAGTTACCGTCAACATAGAGTTGAACCATAAATGAAACCTGTATAAGGTCGACCGAGCTGCAAGAAACAGCAGCCAATTCTTTTCAAATCACACCATACTGTTTTATAGAAGGAGATAGCAATTGGATGGTCTGTCAGTGAAGGTGATAAATTGGATTCCGAAATAATCACGATGATAACAATACAGCCATAGTTATCTACACTTACTGTTATGTGTAGCACATTGGAATGTTAGTGTTTATACCTTTGAATATATATATATATGCACATAAATTATATACATATATATATATATATATATATTATATATAATTTTAACATTATATTAACATTATATTAATATTGGAGATAAACACACACACACACACTCACACAAAGGAACACACACTCTCAGTCTCACACCCACATACACGCACCTACTTATACATCGGATCTTTTCTGTTTCGATAAGGTTGTCTAAAAACCCGGGTTTCTTTCAGTTTCCGTCTACCAAATCCACCCAGAAGGTTTTTGTCGGTTTGATGCTTTTGTAGAAGACACATACCCAAGGTGCCCCGCAGTGGGACTGAACACAGAACCATGTGATTCAGAAGATAACTTCTTACTACACAAACATGCCATAGATAGTTTTCTTCAAATGGAGTAAGTATGAGTAGAATCACACATATACACTAACGCATACTCACACACATATATCCACACACCCACACACGTTGGTGATATTTCGCTAAACGCACACACATTCATACACACAAAGAAACATACAGCGATATATAGATAAAATGCAAATACACACACACACAAGCACACACACATATACTTACATACATACATACATACATACATACATTACATACATACATACAAATACAAATACACACGCATACGCACACACACATTTATATACATACATAAATACATACATACCTACATACATACATACATACATACAAATACAAATACACACGCATACGCACACACACATTTATATACATACATAAATACATACATACCTACATACATACATACATACCACAAATACAAATACACACGCATACGCACACACACATTTATATACATACATAAATACATACATACCTACATACATACATACATACCTACATACATACATACATACATACAAATACAAATACACACGCATACGCACACACACATTTATATACATACATAAATACATACATACCTACATACATACATACATACCTACATACATACATACATACATACATACATACATACACACAAGCACACAAACATTCATACACACAAACAAACATACAGCGATATATAGATACAAATACAAATACACTCACACGCAAACAAGCACACACACATTTATATACATACATAAATACATACCTACCTACATACATATATACATACAGACAGACAGACATGCTCACACTCAACTGTACGAGTGCGCGCGCACATACATTCTCTCCCGCGTATGTACAGACGTTCACATACTTGAACATCTGAATAATGAAAGCAATAATACGAATACACCAACGTGCGCGCGCACAAACTCGTCTACAGGTACTCCAGCAGACGCACAAACACTGGTGTTCGCATGCGCGTACGCCGAGTCATAGCGACATTCACAGCATGCAATGCCTTAGTATCAGGTTCGAACACACGTACACACTGATCGGTTTAGATGCATTTATACACGAATAATATGTCGATTACTCGAGTCACTCACACGCCAGCGCGCGCTCATACGCGCGTCTACAGTCACGCACTTACACACACACACACACACACAAACATACATACACAACGCACACACAGGCGCACAGAGTAACAAGTATATAGATACACATACATAATATATAAATACATACATACTACACACATACACACATATATATAGGGAGAGTTTACGAAAAAAAAACAAAACGAAGAAGGTGGTTTACAAAACAACACACACATATATATACATACAGACAGACAGACATGCTCACACTCAACTGTACGAGTGCGCGCGCACATACATTCTCTCCCGCGTATGTACAGACGTTCACTACTTGAACATCTGAATAATGAAAGCAATAATACGAATACCCAACGTGCGCGCGCACAAACTCGTCTACAGGTACTCCAGCAGACGCACAAACACTGGTGTTCGCATGCGCGTACGCCGAGTCATAGCGACATTCACAGCATGCAATGCCTTAGTATCAGGTTCGAACACACGTACACACTGATCGGTTTAGATGCATTTATACACGAATAATATGTCGATTACTCGAGTCACTCACACGCCAGCGCGCGCTCATACGCGCGTCTACAGTCACGCACTTACACACACACACACACACACACACACAACATACATACACAACGCACACACAGGCGCACAGAGTAACAAGTATATAGATACACATACATATATATATAAATACATACATACTTACACACATACACACATATATATAGGGAGAGTTTACGAAAAAAACAAAAGACGAAGACAGGTGGTTTACAAAACACACACACACATATATATACATATATATATACATATATATACGTATATATATATATGTACGTATATAACGGTATACATACATGCATAGATAGACATATATCCATATGTGTGTTTGTCTGTCATTGTATATATGTATGTACGTATGTATATATGTATGTATGTATATATGTGTGTATATATGTATGTATGTATCTAGCTGCCTATCTATCTAAAGAGAGATGAAGATAAATAAACTAACATATGTCTACGTGTGTGTATATATAATATACGTACTATATATACTGTGATATAACCACGTAGTTTTGTAATTATACGCAAACACGTAATACATCCTAATAGTCATTAATTATACGTGCAGTCATAGTTAGTTGTCATATATACACCCGTTAATATTAATTACAATGTATCTCACTTACGCCTATGCGTTTTTGTGTGTGATAAATATATACTGACATGTGAGTGTATGTGTGTGTATATGTGTGTGAGTATGTGTTAATATGTTGGGTGTTAACATGTAGGTATTGTTGGTGTATAAAATTTTGTGAAATAAACCATTCGAAGATAATAAACACTGAATATCTATTTTACGGTCGTATACCGTACGTTCCAACACATTGCTATCCAGATATACAATGATACAGCAATACAAGTAATACACACAAAGAGACATGCTTATATAAATGTATGCCTGCATGCAAATACGACTGTACGTGTGCAAACAAGACTATAGATGATCCAACATGTGAGTCCCCGTCCAGGCGCTCGACTACTAGAAATAGCAGCTGTAGGCAATCGTCTTGAACAAAAGATAAGCACGGTGTCCAGTGATGTATCTGTTTTATGTAGGTAGCTAGAAGAAATGAACGATGGGACGGTTGTGACTGTTGTTTCGCCTCTGATCAAAGCACTCACCAAAAATCAATAGGCTGATCTATATCTATCTATCTATCTATCTATCTATCTATCTATCTATCTATCTATCTATCTATCTATCTATCTATCTATCTATCTATCTATCCATCTATCTGTCTGTCTGACTGTCTGTCTGTCTATCTGTCTGTCTGTTTATCTGTATACATACATATATACATACATACACATGTATATCTATAAGTATATGCGTATATACGTACGTGTTTATAAGCATATAAATGCAAATATCTGTATTTATAAATCGACATTCATATACACAAACAAATTTACCTACATATGTAACTGAGGTTTATGTGTATGTATGTATGTTTGTATGTATGCATATATGTATGTATCTATGCATATATATAATACATACATACACACACACACACATATATATATATACATATATACATATACAAACATATATGTACATATACATATATATAATTTCATGTACATAACATACATCTATGTACATAATAACCTACTTGCATGTATACCTATTTACACAATTTTGTATTTCGTAAATAAATATATACATAAATATCACTGTAAACACATAGGTATATTGTTATACATACATACATACATACATGCATTCATATATACATACATTTAAAATACATACACACACACATATATCACACACATATATATATATATATATATATATATATATATATATATATATATATATATATATATAATATACACACTTCTTTCATAGATAGATAGATAAATAGATAGATACTTGTATGCCAATATACATTACCAATATACAAGCAGAAATGTTTGTATATAAATATAGTTACATGCATACGTGGGTATACACATAGTCATTAATTACATACATATATATAAAATATTCCTAAATATATATACACAAAAAGTGACATATATGCATACATGTAAACATAGTTATATATATATATTGAAATTATCTACATTCTGAAATGTTTGTACCATAAAGTTACATCCAGTCAAACATAAATACATAACCTATAAACCTACCTATATACATACATGCATACGTGCATAAATACATACATAAACACATACATATATATATATATACATATATACATATATATACTTAGAGACATACATATGTACATACAAACATTTTTGCACTGAAATAAACATACTGTTGTGAAGCGTTTCAGTAAAGTGCCGGACTCTCAGAGTCCGTGAAAACACTCCACTCGAGTCACCATACTAAAAGCGTTATTTTATGGTCTTACTTTACAAAATCTTATCTTGTGTTCTATAATGACAAATACGTGGTTATCAGCCTCATCATCATCATCATCATCATCATCCTCACCATCAACCTCATCATCATCATCACCATCATTATTATAAATTAGAGTAACCTACCATAAATAGATGATTGCCTTCACAGAGCTGGCTGGCATTGTTGTGATGATCTAGTATATATATGTATATATATATATATGTATATATATATATATATATATATATATATATATATATATATATATAAAAGATTGCACGTAACCGTTTATATATAAATATATATATACATCTATCTATCTACATACATATATATATATATTTATATGCATTCATATAGTTTATCCCTCATCTCGCTGGCACATTTTTCGACCGTCTTTTGTTGTGATATCTGTCTATTCTCGGCTCGGTTGTAATGGTTCTTCCAGTTCCGATGTAGGAATCACTCAAGCTGTCTATAATGTTTTGCTCGTGTAAGATCAGCTTCCATTCATTCTTCGGTTGCTTTTCTCTTCTTATTCTCTTCCTCCCCGTTGTTGGTTGGTTTGGTCCCGTATTTTTTTTTATTCTGTTTTGTTTTCGTTTGGTTATTTTCTTTCTTTCTTTTTTTATTTATTTTTTCGCAGAGACTTTCTTGTTTATTTTGGTCTTCGTTTGTTAAGATAATTTAAATAATAGTAATAATAATAATAATAATATAATAATAATAATAATAATAATAATAATAATAATAATAATAATAATAATGATAATACCAATAATAATAATAAGAAGAAGAAGAAGAATAATACCCAAACAGGCGAAACGTAGGAGCTGCAGTTAAAGCTTCTACAGGTTAAGTGAATCCTTGACTTGTTACTTAACCGGTACTGCTCGAGAGACAGAGGAAAGAGGGGGGAGTAGTTAGAGATGGAGAGTGAGTTAGAGATGCAAAGAGAGAGAGAGAGAGAGAGATATCTATGGAGAGAAAGAAGAGAGAAGAGTAAGAAGAGTAAGAAGAGTAAGATGAGTAAAAGCGAGAGAGAGAGAGAGCCTGATATATTTATATATCTTTGTTTGTATATATATATATATATATATACATGTGTGTATGTGTATGCGTGTGTACGCGCATGTGTGTGTAAATATGCGTTTGTAAATATATATATATATATATATATATATATGTATGTATGTATGTATATATATATATATATATATATATGTATGTATGTATGTATGTATGTATGTATATATATATATATATATATATGTATGTATGTATGTGTATATATATATATATATATATATATGTATTTTTACAGAGGGTGAGTGAGAGAGAGAGACGTAGAGAGACAGTGTGATGGATAGAGAGGGAAAAAGATAGGTAGGTGGAAAACGAGGAAATAGAGAGAGAGATATAAGGAGAGAGAAATAGATTTTATGTGATGAGGGAGTATATGGATAACAAGATATGGAGGAGGTTATGGAGAGAGAGAGGGGGGTGAGAAAGAGAGAAAGAAAGGAAGATTATGAGAAAGAGACCAAACTAACAGAGACACTGATAGACAGACGGACAGATAAACAGCTTGTTATAGTAGATAGTCCGATGGATCACTGGCTACAGAGCCAGCATACTAGGTAACATAGATAGACGGACAGATAGATAAACAACCAGACAGACCGGCAAACAGACAGATAGATAGATAAATGATAGATAGATAGGTAGATAGATAGATAGAGAGATAGATTGATCGATCGATAGATAGATATGTTTCTTTATTAGCCACACAGGGCTGCACACAGATAGAACAAATTACAAGGTAGAGCTTTTCTTTTGAAGGGTTAGAAAAAAAGAAAAAAAAAGGGGGAAGGGGGAGTTTCGATCAAAAGGGATCGTAAAAGGAGAGAAAGAGGACAAAAAAGGGGTGGGGTTAAAAAAAGGGGGGGAGGAAAAAAAATAGATAGATAGATAGATAGATAGATAGATAGATAGATAGGTCGGTAGGTAGGTAGGTAGGTAGGTAGGTAGGTGGGTGGGTAGGTAGGTAGGCAGGTAGGTAGGTAGGTAGGTAGGTAGATGGATAAATAGATAGCAAGAGAGATAGGGAGATAAATAGATAGGTAGGCAGATAAGTAAATAGAAAGATAGATTGATAGATAAATAAATAGATAAGTAGGTAGGTAGATAGATAGAGAGAGAGAGAGAGAGAGAGAGTGTGTGTGTGTGTGTGAGAGAGAGAGGCGGAAAGATAGATAAATAGACCAGGTAGGTAGGCAGGTAGGCAGGTAGGTAGGTAGGTAGGTAGGTAGGTAGGTAGGTAAATAGATAGAAAGGTAGATAGATAGGGAGGTAGGTTGGTAGGTAGATAGGTAGATAGGTAGATAGATAGGTAGATAGGTAGGCAAGCTGGTAGACAGACAAATAGAAAGATATATAGATAAGTAGATAAGTATGTATGTATGTATGTACGTATGTAGGTTGGTAGGTAGGTAGGCAGGCAGGTTGGTAGGTAGTTAGGGAGGTAGTCGGGTAGGTGGGTAGATAGGTAGATAGATAGATAGATAGATAGATAAATGAAAAGCCAGACGTCGATGGGAAACAGAAGAAAATGCACAAATTAGAATAGGTAAATAATATACCATATATATATATGTGAATATGAATAAGTCTGTATATGTGTGTGTGTGTGTGTATATATATATATATAGATATATGTATGTATGTAATTATGTATTTATATGTATATAAATATACATATATATATGTATTTAAATATGTATATATATATATAAATATATATGTATATATAAGGACAAGATCGTTAATTTAAAATAAAATAACGATTTTATCAAGTGGCCAGCATGGAAAAAAATAACCATCAAAGGTAATAACTATTAAAACTATAAATTAGGGTATCTAAGGTGGTTTTAGAGTCAGATCATGGCTGGTATTTTCAGCATGGTGGTATCTCGTATCTATGTATGTATTTATGCATGTATGTATGTAATTTGACTCTACGTAGATTGATGTGTTGTTTTTCTTATTCGCTTTCTGATGTTTTTCGAATAAATTCTGTAACAAAAACAAACAAAAATTCCCTTTGAATAAGAATGGTATTTAGTTAATATTCTTAGGGTGGAGCGGGTGGAAGCACTCCGTCGGTTACGACGACGAGGGTTCCGGTTGATTCGAATCAACGGAACAGCCTGCTCGTGAAATTAACGTGTAAGTGGCTGAGCACTCCACAGACACGTGTAGTACCCTTAACGTAGTTCTCGGGGATATTCAGCGTGACACAGAGAGTGACAAGGCCGGCCCTTTGAAATACAGGTACAACAGAAACAGGAAGTAAGAGTGAGAGAAAGTTGTGGTGAAAGAGTACAGCAGGGATCACCACCATCCCCTGCCGGAGCCTCGTGGAGCTTTAGGTGTTTCGCTCAATAAACACTCACAACGCCCGGTCTGGGAATCGAAACCGCGATCCTACGACCGCGAGTCCGCTGCCCTAACCACTGGGCCATTGCGCCTCCACATTCTTAGGGTAAGAACTTGTTGTTATCATCATCATCACCATCATCACCATTGTTATTGTTGTTGTTGCTGTTTTCATTGTTTATTTTTGCTGTATTGTTGTTCTTGTTGTTGTTGCCGTTCACGTGACCCTCTTTTGATGTGGCAGATGAAATTTTTTCTCACTGTCTAAAGTTTGCTTTCTTGCGCATGGGTTGATTTGGTCTGTGAAACTCCACCATTTGGCGGGGTGGTGGTGCTGATGGGGGCAAGGAGAGTAAAAAAACGTAAGGTGCTGCGGTTTACAAGGGTGCGACGATCAAATAATATGGGGTCAACTGATTTTAAATATATAACATTCGAACACGGAAAAAATACATTGGCTTCTACCTAATCAAAACAAATCATCACCATCCTCGCAACCGTCATCATGTTTATCGTCATCATCATCATCATCGTCACCGTCGTCATCATCATCATCGTCGTCGTTATCATCATCACCATCATTCATCATCCGTAATAAAATAAAAGTCAAGGACTGGGGACGATGCAATCAGCTACTCATCACTCAAAACAAACCAAAACATCAGGCCTTGTGTTTGAATAATAATTACCATAATATAGATAGATAGGAGCACACGATGAGGGTCCCAGCTGATACGATCAACGGAACAGCTTGCTCGTGATATTAACGTGCAAGTGGTTGAGCACTCCACAGACACGTGTACCCTTAACGTAGTTCTCGGGGATATTCAGCGTGACACACAGAATGTGACAAGGCTGGCCCTTTGAAATACAGGTACAAGAGAAACAGGAAGAAAGAGCGAGAGTAGGTTGTGGTGAAAGAGTACAGCAGGGATCACCACCACCCCCTGCCGGAGCCTCGTGGAGCTTTGGGTGTTTTCGCTCAATAAACACTCACAATGCCCGGTCTGGGAATCGAAACCGCGATCCTCCGACCGCGAGTCCGCTGCCCTAACCACTGGGCCATTGCGCCTCCACAATTACCATAATACTGATAATGATAATACCGATAATAATAAAAATAATAACGACGACGACGATGATGATGATGATGATGATGATGGTGATGACGATTTCATGATTTTGGCACTAGGTCAGCAATTTCGGTGGAGGGTGCTTAACTGGAACTCATTTTATCAACTCTGAAAAGATGAAAGGCAAAGTGGACCTCGGCGGAAATTTGAACTCAGAACTTACACCACCGCCAACAACAACAACAGCAGCAATAATAATACTTATTATTATTATTTCAAATGTTTGCCATAAGGACAGCAGCTTGGGGTGGGATGTAAGGATGAGTCGATTACATCGATCCCAGAGTTCAACTGGTATTTATTTTATCGACCCCGAAAGGATGAAAGGCAAAGTCAACCTCCATGGAATTTGAACACAGAACTAACAACAACAACAACAACAACGGTAATAGTTATCCTTTCTACGATAGGCACAAGGCCTGAAATTTGTGTGGAGGGGACTAGTTGATTACATCGACACCAGTGTTTCATTGGTACTTAATTTATCGACCCCGAAAGGATGAAAGGCAAATTCTACCTCGGTGGAATTTGAACTCAGAACGTAGCAACCGGTGAAATACATATTTCTTTACGACCCACTAGGAGCTAAACACAGAGAGGACAAACAAGGACAGACAAACGGATTAAGTCGATTATATCAACCCCAGTGCGTAACTGGTACTTATTTAATCGACACCGAAAGGATGAAAGGCAAAGTCGACCTCGGCGGAA
Source organism: Octopus sinensis (assembly GCF_006345805.1). Lineage (NCBI taxonomy): Eukaryota > Metazoa > Mollusca > Cephalopoda > Octopoda > Octopodidae > Octopus > Octopus sinensis. The sequence goes on along the minus strand of NW_021835191.1, from coordinate 28,640 downwards.
TTTGAACTCAAAACGTAGCGGCAGACGAAATACTGCTAAGCATTTCGCCCGGCGTGCTCATGTTTCTGTCAGCTCGCCGTCTTATATTACTGATTGCTTGTATTGGCCACAAGGGCCCAAGACATGGAGGGCAATATCGAGGGAGGAGTTACAGCACAGCAAAAATTTACGGAAACAAAACATGTGGAGTTAACATCAATGAAGGGGTGATACAACCACATTAAAGGATATAACAGAGGATATATATAATAGAAGGTAGAGAAATAAATAATGAATAAGTAAATAGAATTCCCAATAGCGGGGCAGGCCACATGGGAGTAAACCCCACACAAAAACCCCGAATTACTTTGCCATGTCGAAGGCATGGGAAAATGCCCTCTTCCAGTTTCTTTCCTCCTGCTTAAGAAAACATATTCAGAGTAGTTCCATTCAGTCTCACCAGTCTTGCCACTGTCGACCGCCTTTTGATTATCACACTAGAAGGCAGCACAACCTTCTCTATCCTCACCTTCCTCGTCAAATGATATTTGAAGAAATTGATGAGGGCATGACCAGATAAGAATGTGCCTGTCTTCGAAACTTTCAGTAGGGTCCCCCACACAGTAATATAGTAATAATAATAATAATAATAATAATAATAATAATAATAATAATAATAATAATAATAATAATAATAATAACAACAACAACAATAATAATAATAATAATTTCTTTTATTAGCCAAAAGAGCATAAATGTGCCCCGACTCAATTTGAGGCATTGGCTTTCATAGATTCTGATTTTAAGATGTTTAGCCTTATAATAAAAGGGCTAGAGCAAATATTCTGCTCAAATCTACAGATTTGCTTGCTAGTTGCTTGACCTTAACCAGATGGGCATGTCTCTTAGTGGCTGACGATATGTGCATTTGACCACGAGTAGGAATAGCGAAGGGCATCATAGAATACTTCACCCTTGAAATACGGTCCGTCTTTGCAGTTTGAATTCAAATTCTGTCCAGGTCGACTTTGCCTTTCATCCTTTCGGGGTCAATAATTAGGTACCAGTGAAACACTGGGGTCGATGCATTCAACTAGTCCCTCCCATAAAATTCATGTCTTGTGCCTATAGTAGAAAGATTTCTTGTTGTTGCTATTATTATTATTATTATTATTATTATTATTATTATTATTATTATTATTATTATTATTATTATTATTATTATTATTATTTTTACTTCCGCCTTAGCGAAGGCGGAGGTATTATTTTCAGTCGTGTTTGTTTGTTTGTTTGTCCATGGACAAGATACCTCAAGACCCGCTGGATGTTCAGCCTCGTGACTAGCACCAACTGATTAGATTTTGGGACCGATCCGGTACCGGACAAGGATTCTGAATTATTCTTCCCATATTTTTTTTAACTTAATTTTTGAGAGCAGTCGGGTTCATTTTTAGTATTCTCGTTCGTGAGAGCAGTCGCGTATATTTCAGATATTCTCATTTTAAAAATCATCTCTGGCTAATCGTTGAGAAGACGTTGGTGTTGCCTTGGCGGAGATTTGCGCTCTCTGCGCGCTCTTCTTATTACTATTTGATGAAAACCCACAGCTTATTTTGTTGGGTATGATGGAATGTATCTCCTGTCCACAGCCAGCAGACTAAGACTTGTTTGCTAATCATGCTTCAAGAACCCTGAGGAGAACACTTGCAGTGCTAAGCAACAATGATTTTTGTAGGTGTTCTATATTTACATGCGTGCTAATCTTTTTGAGTCAATTTGCTAGTGGGGTACTGATCCTTCTCATGTGAGCCTATCACCACTGGTATTAGGTTCACTCTCTTCAATGCTCACAACCTGCGCATTCCCCACTTCATTTCATAATAGTGGTTCACTTTTTTCTTTTGCTCTTCTTTCTCTTCGGTCCTGTTGTCACCAGGACATGTTATGCTGATTATCAGGCATTTTTTTTCTGCTCACTACAACAATGTCAGGTTTCCGATTGCTAATCTGATTATCAATGAATCATTCCATCCCACAGGATTTTGCAGTCCTTCTTCTCAGTGCAAAATACTTAATGGTATTTCGTCCGACTGTATGTTCTCTGTTCAAATGCCGTCGCGGTTGACTTTTTCTTTCGTTAATAGAATAATTAGCAGTTGATGTAGTTGATTTAACCCTTTCCCCCCAAATTGCTAGCTTTGTCCCAAAATTTGAAATCATAATCATCCTTATTATTATATTATTATTATTATTATTATTATTATTATTATTATTATTATTATTATTATTAAGGCAGTGAGCTGGCAGAATCGTTAGCACGCATAGCGGTACTTCGTCTGCAGTTACGTTCTGAGTTCAAATTCCGCCGATGTCGACTTTGCATTTCATCATTTCGGGATCGATTAAATAAGTACCAGTTACGCACTGGGGTCACGCACTTGTGTCAAAGTCTCAAACACTCTCATCACCATCATCATCCGTCAAAGCGTCGAGCTGCATGAATTATCAGGGGGTCAAATGTAATGCCTTTCTTTCGGTTCTCTGTTTTCCGAATTGAAGTTCCGCGGTGTTCAAACTTTATCTTTCATCCTTTCGGAGTCGTAAATTAACGTACCAGTGAAATACTGAGGTTGATGGTATCGACTTATTCCCTTTCCCTCAAAACTCCTGTGAAAATTTGAAGCGACCACCTCCCCACCATCCCCGTTGTCATCGTCATCATCATCATCATCATCACCGTCATCATCATCATCGTCATCGTCATCATCGTCATCATCATCATCATCATCATCATCATCGTCATCGTCAACGTCATCGTCGTCGTCGTCGTCGTTGTTTTTGTCGTCAAAACACGTTACCACGAAGGACGAAATACTTAGCGGTATTTCGTCCGTCTACGTTCTGAGTTCAAATTCCGCCGAAGTCGACTTTGCCTTTCATCCTTTCGGGGTCTATAAATTAAGTACCAGTTGTATACTGGGTCGATCTAATATCTGGCTCCCTCCACCTAAAATTTCGGGCCTTGTGCCAAGAGTAGAAAATAATCGCTAGCGCACCGGATAGAATGCTTAGCAGCATTTCGTCCGTCTTTACTTTCTGAATTCAAATTCCGCCGAAACCCACTTTCTTTGCATCCTTTCGGAGTCGGTAAAATAAGTACCAGCTGAATACTAAGGTCAATATAATCGATTAAGCTCTTCACCCGAAATTGCTGGCCCCATGACAAAAATTTTATACTATTTATTATTATGATTTGTGGAGGCACGTGGCTTAGTGGTTAGGGTGTCAACAACATTTTCGTAAGATTCTGGTTACGATTCCTGGACTGGGCGATGCGTTGGGTTCTTGAGCAAAACACTTCATTTCACCTTGCTCCAGTCCACTCAGCTGGCAAAAATGAGTAACACTGCAATGGAGTGGCGACCCGTCCAGCCGGGGAACACATACGCCATAGAAACCAGGAAACCGGGCCCATGAGCCTGCCTAGGCTTGAAAAGGGCGTATTTATTTATTTATTTATTTTATTATTACGATTAAGACGATGAGCTGACAAAATCGTTAGCACGCTGTCTAAAATGCATTACGTTCTGAGTTCAAATTCGGCCGAGGTCGACTTTGCATTTTATCCTATCGGACTCGATAAAATACGTACCAGTTGAACACTGGGATCGATGTAATCGATTCACCCACTTCCCCCGACATTGCTGGCCTTGGTCCAAAATCCGAAATCATTATCAGAGTTACTGATTATTTGTAAAGACACACGGCAGTTATTAATATTTTCTTTCTAGTAACAGTCTTCGACAGCCATATGCATAACTAGTAATCCCAATCTCTCCCTGTATCACTCTCTCTTTCTTTCTTCCTCATTTTCTTACTTTCAGTTTCACTTTCACCCTCTCTATTTTTTTAATGTGTGTCAAATCAGGTCAGGTCAGCCGGTTTCTATCTTGTTGTTGCTGCAATTGGTATTGTTGTCTTGCACACAAACATCCACACACACACACACACACACACACACTTATGCACACACGCACATATATATATATATACACACACGCACGCTTACAAGCGCGCCCGCGCTCACGTATTTATTCGTGCGGAGATTATTTCCCTTGTAACTGCCACCTTTGTTTACATCAAAAGCTCTTTCCTACACCGGATGGAATTATACAGTCACTATTCACCATTAAACAATATATTCCTCACTTGACCCGTCCGTCTCTCCTCCCCCCACCACCAAAACAACGCCACCTGATCTCACCTACTGCACACACATGCATACATACATACATACATACATACATACATACATACATACATACATTCAGGCATACATACATACATACACATAAATACGAACTTACATTCCTATGCAATCACACACTCGTTACGGTATTTCTATTCGTGTCTCTTTCTCTCTATTTCTTTCCGTTCGTTTCGTTCCTTTATTTCTTTCGCCCTGTTCTCTTCTGGCTCCTAACTCCATCTCCATCTTCATCCGCATCACCTTACTCTTTTATTTTCCACCTCCGTCTCTTCTTATCAATCTTTCCGGTTACCATCGTCACCGCTTCCTGCTTCCAAAATCTCTCACAACAGCACCGATGTTCTCTCCTAGAATCCCCCACCGTTCCGCCGCCTCTGATTTCATTCCTTCTCTCCCGCTCACTCATCCGTCTCCGTCTCCGTCTCCCTCCCTTCTCTCTTTCATTGTCTCTCTTTCCTTCTATCTCCTTCACACTCTATTTTCGTCTCGTCATTTGACGCTGTCCTCCGTAGGAATACCTCTACAAAAGCTCTCCCACTGGGAAGACAAATCTCCGTTTAACTTTCTTCCTTGTTCTTGGATTTGGTTCCGGCTGCTATTGCAGCTCCTACGACTGTTGCTGCTGCTGCTGCTGCTACGGCTGCAGTGTGCTGTTAGTGATGTAGAGGGCGATGTTGTTGGTGATGTTGATGATAAACAGAAAGAACGTGTGAGCGATAGCGAAGATGATACTCTCCCAGCTGCCGTGGTTGTTGCTCTTGTTAATATAGTCCATTGTTGTTGTGGTTGCTGCTGATGTTATGGTTGTTGTTGCTGTTGCTGCATCATTCGTCAATTTCTTTCTTTCCTCCTCTCTCTCTTATCTCTCTCTCTCTTTCTCTCTCTCTCTCTCATCTCTCTCTCCTCCCCTCACTCTCACTCTTTATCATGGAATCGGCTTCGCTGTTCTGTATGAGGGTCATGGGAGACGACTCATAGTTTGACTTTCTTTTAAAGAAATTGAAAAGGATTGATGTAGTAGGGGCCTTCATGTTAAAAGAACCATTCCTTGTGCATGGTTACAAAGAGGGGTACTAAATTCAATAACAATCACAGGTAAAAAAAAAATCATTTAGATAACAAAATTCTACCTGTGATTGATAATGGGGTTAACCGAAATTATTGAGCACCTTACTTAGGGCTTTTCAGCTTTCATATCGATACCCTTGATCTTTCTCAGATCTATGAATGGACACATCCCCATATAAATTGGCATACAAAATTTTCAAAACTAGAAGTGATGGGCAAAGCTGATACCTTAGTTAAAGTAACTTTCTCAATATGCCCAGGAAGAGGTCTAAACTTCTAAGACACCAAAACGTGTGCTAGACAGGTCGCTGGATCCAGCAATTTTATTAAGGGCAATAAATAAAAATGAGGTTATGTTACAGTACTTACAAATTTATGAATTGTACACATCTCTATATAAAGGGTTATTCTGTAGTTAGAAACTAGAGGTGATGGGCAAGACTGATGATATACGAAAGATCGGTTCCGCAAATATATGCAGCAATAGCTAAATTTTGAGGTGCCAAAATGTGTGTTGGCCTGGGCTATAGTAATCAGGTATTATTCTAGGTTGATTATTAAAAATGGGACTCTGTCAGGGCAATAGTATCACTGATATAGTAGCCGAAGAGCATTGGATAAATTATAAGGCTGACATGTAAGGTTAAGATGTAAGGTTAAGATACAACGCGAAGATGCAGGACTAAGATACAAGGTTAAAATCAAAGTCGGCAAAATTATACAGCCACGTTTTATTCTTACCTATTTAACACATTTGTGAACTTAAGAAAATATAAGGACTTTTACTGTGTTATTGACACTATTGTGAATATTAAGTCGTTTTTGTTGTTGTTGATGATGAGGAGGAGGATGACCATAATGATGATGATGACATTTAATTCGAGGTCAGCGTTATTTGAGCATCTTTGTGTTCAGGAATCGTTCAACTACGACCGTTTTCCCTTCTCTTCTTATTGTGCAAAGTATCTTCTTTCAATTACACCTGTATAGTTTAAGGAAAATTCGTTTGTTTATTTCTACTCTGTTTGGGTCGACCATTTAGAGGATCCGTTTTGGGCTCGCTTCCTCTTCCCTTTCATCTTCCTTCTCCTAACCGTCGTCGTCGTCATCATGATCATCATTATCATCATGATCATCATTATCATCATCATCTATATAGTTCTTATTTTTAATCGAAGTATTTAAGATACTGAGCCGGTAGAATCGTTTGCCGGACGAAATGTTTAACAGCATTTATTCCAGTTTTGCATTCTGAGTTCAAATTCCGTCGAGGTCTACTTAGCTTTTCACCTTCAAAATAAGAATCAGTTGGGCGCTGGTTTTGATGTAATTAACCTTCTACTCACTACAACTTTCAGGCTTGCACCTACAGTAGAAAGGATTAGTATTATTATTATTATTATTTAGGCATGACATCAGCATTTTTGCGAGGAGGGTAAGTCCCTACTAGTGACATTTTTAGGGATTACACATCCCTTTGAAATTACTTTTGAATATATCTGTATCTATCTATGACTGTGTGGCAAGTAGCTTGCTTACCAACCACATGGTTCCAGGTTCAGTCCAATTGCGTGGCACCTTGGGTAAGTGTCTTCTACTATAGCTTCGAGCCGACCAAATCTTGTGAGTGGATTTGGTAGACTGAAAGAAGCCTGTAGACGGAAACTGAAAGGAGCCCCGTCGTATATATGTATATGTGTATAAATGTGTATGTGTGTATTTGTGTGTTTGTGTTTGTCCTCAAGCATCGCTTGACAACCGATGCTGTGTATTTACGTCCTCGTAACTTAGCGGTTCGGCAAAAGAGACCGATAGAATAAGTAATAGGCTTACAAAGAATAAGTCATGGGGTCGATTTGCTCGACTAAACGGGGTGCTCCAGCATGGCCGCAGTCAAATGTGTGTGTGTGTGTGTTTGTGTGTCTGTGTTTGTTCCCCTAGCATTGCTTGACAACCGATGCTGGTGTGTTTACGTCCCCGTCACTTAGCGGTTCGGCAAAAGAGACCGATAGCATAAGTACTGGGCTTCCAAAGAATAAGTCCCAGGGTTGATTTGCTCGACTAAACGGGGTGCTCCAGCATGGCCGCAGTCAAATGACTGAAGCAAGTAGAAGAGTAGAAGAGTTTATGCGTCTAGTATAGTAATGTGCTGGAAGGCATTACACGTAACCAAATATTAGGGCTCAATATAATTTACATAGGTAGAATGTATTAGGGTAAGCAATCCTCTAAATTCTGTATTCTTCGTTGCGAACGAAGAGAATAAGCATCGGTTGTATTACGCCATCAAGCATCTTGCTTAGATGTCTTGCGTAACAATGGCGGCGGATGCATTGCATTGCGTGTATATTTTATAAAGGTTAAATATCAATTACGTTGTCTCTGTTCATTATTAGACACTTATTCACAGACATACACATGCGCGCGCGCTCATACTCAGGAGCGAGAAGGTAGCTACTTGCGGCGTATTTTAATATGGTATATTTCAAGTAACTTGCACTAAGAAATATACGACTTCTAGTACCAGTCCGAAATATTAGAAAAACGAACCGGATTGCTCACAACTGTGATGTCTAAATCTCTGTATATTAGTTCGCTGTCTACATTGTAAGTTCATAGCCTAATCGGGTTGCGTCGAATATGTTGTTGATATACACAATGAGTGTCACTGCATGCTCGAGAGCGCTGCTGTTAGTTTTGCTTCATTTACACTATTTGAAACCCTACCTGTTATGTTGCGGTTGGTTTATGAAGGACTTGGAAGTTGGTGCCCACATTTGAGTTTCCTGGCTCGAGGTAAGTTCATCTAGAACTCTTAAGAGCAGGCAATCCAGTTTTGCTTAGGAGACACTAACATCGACCCTATGTAGGTGTTTTAAGAGGATACTGAAAAGCTATTCGTCATTGAAAGCCAAGCTGTTGCACTATCTGGTCATGTCTTGATGTCGATGTTAGGATCTTTGGCCTTATTCAGTGACGCCACGTTCTGTTGCTTGTGTAACTTACAATGCTAAAGTTTAGTACAAATCCTAAGATTTTAAAGATTTATATCGGCATTTCGTTCTTGGGAACAGAACTGAACCATCTCAGGCTGTCACAGTAGCTGACCTATCGCATTAAGATGATCTCTTTTGTATAGCGTTTCTGGGTTGCTTCGAGTTCCAGTGTTAATTTTACGTTGACCATCATTAGGAGCGGTAGCCTAAGCGGCTGAGCTCAAATGTCTTCTCGGGGTCAGTCATGATATCCTGTTCTATTGTTCGGAAATTCTCAGGATTCATTCATCCAGCCGCATGAATTTTATTGCCAGCTTCGTAATAAGCACTTAGGAAGATGCATTATTACCGCTGAGTTAAACACACACAGATACACAGACACAGACACACACACACACACACACACACACACACACACACCACGGATAGACAGATGGATATCTATGTATATACATACACACGTACATATATGCATGTATGTATGTATGTATGCATGCATGTATGTATGTATATGTACGGTATCTTTGTTTTTGTGTTCGTGTCCCTCGCATCGCTCGAAAACCGGTGCGAGTTTGTTTGCGCTATTTTAATTTGACGGTCCTGCAAAAGAGACCACTAAACTGATATATATATATATACAAATTATATAATTTTATTACATTATTTTATATTATATTATATAAATATATATGTATGTATAATATAATATTATATATGCATATATATATATATATACATATATATATATATATATATATATATATATATATATATATATATATATATATATATATTATATATATATATATACATATATATATATATATGCATACACACACACACACATATATATATAACGTGTATATTTCTAATATGTGTATTATATGTATATGTATTAGAATGATTGCTTCTATTTAAGGTTTTCTTTAATGATATCGATCCTTACAATTTATTTTGATCTAAGTCTTAATTTATCGATCTGTAATTTCTAAAATGGATAAGTTTTACCTCGGTTTTTTGGTGTAAAGGGAGGTAATTCGACTTACGATTTACACAGCTGTACTTAAATAACACACACACACACACACATTCATATAGGTGCGTGTACACACGCATATGAATGAACACTTGCAAGGCACCGTTGCTTGTGCGTACGTGCATGTGAGTGTGTGTGTATCTGTGTATATGTGTATGTGTTTGTGTGTCTGTGCGTGGTTTACTCTTATGAATTCGCTCCATCTGTATTTGCGCATTTATCTCCCCAATCTCTCTATATGTAATACAAATGCATCCGCTGCAATGTTGATGCTACTACTACTACTACTACTACTACTACTACTACTACTACTGCTGCTGCTGCTGCTGCTGCTGCTACTACTACTACTACAACCACTACTACTACTACTATTACTACTACAACCACTACTACTACTACTACTACTACTATTACTACTACTACTACTACTACTACTACTACTACTACTACTACAATTACTACTACTACTACTACTACTACTACTACTACTACTACTACTACTACTACTGATGCTGCTGCTGGCTGCTGCTGCTGGCTGCTGCTGCTGTTGCTGTTTCTACAGCTGTTGGTGCTCTTAGTTCAAGGTGGGTGCTGTGGTAAGTGGTGACACGAAATGCTAGAAACAGCTGATAAATCACCGCCACGTAGTCCCGGATAGAAGGTCACGCTGTGTGGAATTACGTCTGGGAAGCAGACGACAAGGCCACAGCTGGAACGTATTCCATCAGGTGCAGCAGCAGCAGCAATAGCGAAATCATCAACCGTCACCATTACTACTACTACGAAGACGACCACCACCACCACCACTACCACTACCCACACCAGCACCACCACCACCAGCACCAACACTACAACTGCTACCGCCACCACCACCACCACTACCACAACCACCACAGCTAGTGACCAGAACTACTACTACTACTACTACTACTACTACTACTACTACTACTACTACCACCACCACTACTGCAACTACTACTACTGCTGCTCCCACTACTACTACTACTACTACTACTACTATTCGACTACTACTACTACTACTACTACTACTACCACCGCTACTACTACTACTACTACTACTACCGCTACTACTACTACTACTGCTGCTGATGCTGCTACTACTACTACTACTACTACTACTACTACTACTACTGCTGCTGTTACTGTTGCTACTACTACTACTACTACTACTGCTGCTGCTATTACTACTGCTACTACTACTACTACTACTACTACTACTACTACTGCTGCTGTTACTGCTGCTGCTGTCGTTGCTGTTGCTTGTGTTGCAGATGCAGTTTCAGTTGCAGCTGATTTGTGACAGCATGTTGCTTCCCTTTGCATTGTCACGTGGTAAACACCAAGCTGCCAGATGCTGGAAATCAGTACTACTACTACTACTACTACTACTACTGCTACTACTGCTGCTGCTTCAAACTACCACAATCACAACTGCCAATACTACAAATCGATCAGGAAGAATCTATGGAGTGGAGCCATCAGATAGAAATAGCAGCGAAGCCATCGTTTTCTGAAACAGGAAGAAAACAATGCATCAGAGATGGTATATTTTCTTTTCTACTCTAGGCACAAGGCCCCCAATTATTTTTTTGAGGCGGTGGGGGGGGGGCGTCAGTCTATTATATCGACTCCAGCGCATAACTGGTACTTAATTTATCGACATCGAAAGAATGAAAGGCAGGCAAAGTCGACCTCGTGGAAATGTTATATTTGATAATGTTGTGTTAGATGCAATGAATGTGTGGAAATGAATAATACGGGATGGTCGCGACTGTAACGTCTTTGGTCGTGGGGTCCAATCGATTAGATAGAGAGGACACGTGACTAAGGGCCAAGATGAATTTAATGCTGTCAACGTCCCCGGCTGAAAGCAATCCACACCACCATCTTCCGAACCACTAACATCAAGAGCCTAAAAACGTGTGCTGCTGCTGCTACTACTACTACTACTACTACTACCACTATTACTGCTGCTGCTGCAACAACAACAACAGCTACTTCTACCACTACTTCTACTACTACTACTACCACTACTGCTATTGCTCCTGCTGCTGCGGCTGCTACTACTACTATACTACTACTACTACTACTACTACTACCAAAGCCATTATCACCAGCCATATACTACGCCTACTTAGCTGCCATTACCGATAACAATCGTAATCATCATTATCATCATCATCATCAAGGCTTCTGTTATCACGTGGCTGTTCGATCTGCTTGAAACAGCAGTCACGTCTCCCAAACAACATCCCGTTGGCTTAGTGAGGGACAGATAGTATCACGTCGCGCTCGCATCACGGCACGTGGAGAACTAAAGAGACGGTCATGGCTGGAATGCATTTGATCAGAAACATCATAGATCCTGACTGGTCGTTGGTAAGTGGGAACGTAGAGTCAAGCAACAATAATTACTACAACACAAACAACATCCACCAGGATACTATGTCCGCTACGACAATTTTACTATTTTAATTATTACAGTTACAGTTAAATTAAATTATTACTATATTACCGTTGCTACTAACAACAATATGAAGCAGCGTGGCCTAGTGGCTTAGCATTATCCGCTCAAGAACATGGAATCACGGTTTCAATCTCTGGACCAGGTGGCAGGTTGGGTTTTTTGGGGGGTACTCAGCAACGTACTGTTGTCCCAGTCTACTCAACCATAAGAAAGTACCACCCTCGGCCGGATATCGGTGTAGCTCTCTTTCTCTCCACCTCTCATATCATAGATGTGCCGCTGAATCATGCTTGAGCGGGCCAGACGGAGCTTAGCGAAAGCTTGATACATATTACCAAGCCTTACTCATACGTCAGTGGTTGTAAGCTGAACTCTACAACGGCAAACGTTATAGCACCATCCTGATGAGGTTTTCTAGACGGAAACACACAGAACGTTGTCTTATAACTGCAAGCGTAGATACACTTTTCCCGGAACCAGTTAATTTAACTTTTAGAGAATAATTCTTAATGTAAAGATGTTCATCTCACCTATTCTTTGAGCTAAATATCCTTCCTTTCTTTCTTTATTTCTTTCCTCCCTTCTTTCTTTCTGTCTTTCTTTCTTTTTCTATCTCTCTCTTAAATTAAGGGTATAATGTTCATTACGATTTTTACGTTCGGCATTCAGTACAGCACGCCTTGAAATATTTATCTAAATATGGCGCTACCACATTTGAGTTTTTGTTTTTTTTTCCCAAAGCAGGAGTGGCTCTGTGGTAAGTAGCTTGCTTACCAACCACATGGTTCCGGGTTCAGTCCCACTCCGTGGCACCTTGGATAAATGTCTTCTACTATAGCCTCGGGCCGACCAAAGCCTTGTGGGTGGATTTGGTAGACGGAAATTGAAAGAAGCCTGTCATATATATGTATATATATATATATATATGTGTTTGTGTGTGTGTTTGTGTATATGTTTATGCATTTGTGTTTGTCCCCCCAACATCGCTTGACAACCGATGCTGGTGAGTTTACGACCCCGTAACTTAGCGGTTTGGCAAAAGGGACCGATAGAATAAGTACTAGGCTTTCAAAGAATAAGTCCTGGGGTCGATTTGCTCGACTAAAGGCGGTGCTCCAGCATGGCCGCAATCAAATGACTGAAACAAGTAAAAGAGAGTAAGCTCATTTCAATGTTAAAATAAGGAAAATTCATTAGCAAAATATTACTTGTAACACTTCTAAATATCACTGGTAAATATTTGTCAGCTGATAAAACGGGCTTCACGAGATTATATTCTGCTGATAAGTCCTTTATATATAAACATTAAGGCGGCGACCTGGCAGAAACGTTAGCGCGCCGGGCGAAATGCTTAGCGGTATTTCGTCTGTCGTTATGTTCTGAGTTCAAATTCCGCCGAGGTCGACTTTACCTTTCATCCGTTCGGGGTCGATAAATAAAGTACCAGTTTCGCACTGGGGTCGATGTAATCGACTTACTCCCTTTGTCTGTCCTTGTTTGTGCCCTCTATGTTTAGCCCCTTGTAGGCAGTAAAGAAATATATATAAACATTATGTTCTTTCCAGAACCAGGAATACTATTTCAAGTGTCTATTTTGTTCATAGTTATTTGAAATTATCTCCCCTCATCTTTCGAAATCTATGAGAATCGTCACTAGAGTTGAATTTCTTCCCGAGCTAAGAGGGAAATTTTAATTGATTAGCAAACCTGGGCACCGAACCGTTAACCCATTAATCGTTAATAAACGAAGTTAACATTTTTATTAACGATTTAACTTAACTTCCGAAATTATTATCGGACTAATTAACTTCCGTTACATTATATTCCGTTAACTCAAGTCAACTTAAATTAACTTCCGTTGACTTGAATTGAACTAAATTGAAGTTAACAGATTTTATAGTTTTGGCACACATTTTAAAACGTATTTTTAGGTTGTTTAAGAGAAAAAATTAGTTTCTTGTTTATTATTTTCTATAATACAAATGAACGTTAGCGGTTTATTCATAACTTCTGTTACATTTTAAAAGAATTAACTGATTTAACAGTTATCGAACGGTTTCGAGACACTGTGCCTCACCTTTGTTGATTAGCTGTTTTCAGCTTATAGAACATCCATTAAAATACTCCTGTCGCTTACGCTTCATCTTCCCTCATCACGCCACCCTTCCTTCCCAAGGAGCGCCAGTAGTGTTTGAATTAGAAGTGTTGTGGCTGTTTTGATGCTTATCTCTCAGCCAGTGCAAAACTATAAGATTTATGATTAAAGTCATTCCAGAGTTGATCATTTCGAATACGAACGATATCCAGATATTCAAATAAGTGCAAAGTGAAGGAGTTTCTGCAGCTTTGCATAACAGCTGTACAGAGCGCATAAATCTTTCTTTGCTTGTTCTTGAAGACAATGGTTATTGTTATTATAATAATTATTATTAAGGCGGCGAGCTGGCAGAGTCGTTAGCACGCCGGGCGAAATGCGTAGCCGTATTTCATCTGCCGTTACGTTCTGACTTCAAATTCCGCCGAGGTCGACGTTGCCTTTCATCCTTTCGGGGTCGACAAATTAAGTACCAGTTACGCACTGGGGTCGATGTAATCGAATTAATCCGTTTGTCTGTCCTTGTTTGTCCCCACTATGTTTAGCCCCTTGTGGGTAATAAAGAAATAGCTATTTCGTCCGCCGCTGCGTTCTGAGTTCAAATTCCGCCGAGGTCGACATTGCCTTTCATCCTTTCGGGGTCGATTAAATATATACGCACTGGGGTCGATATAATCGACTTAATCCGTATGTCAGTCCTTGTTTGTCCCCTCTATGTTTAGCCCCTTGTGAATAGTAAAGAAATAGGTATTTGTTCCGATGAAAATGGGGATAATCTTTATGTTCGACTCTCGTAGCTGCCACATCTTAGCAATCTCAATTCTCAGGTCTCCATATATATATCAACCTTTTCTTTCATGGAAATAAGTCGATCTTCTGGCACAGCTACGTCGATTATTAGGCACTCTTGTCTGACCCTCCTAAAGTCCTGCGGTGCTCTAACACTTACGACAGAGTAGTCAGTGGAGGTTTTGGGCTACTTCGTCATGTCTACGTTTATACTCTTCCTGCGCAAGACTTTCTTCAAAAGCACTAACAATGTGAGTCACACTTTCGACCCTCTTCTTACACATTATTATTAAGGCGGTGAACTGACAGAGTCGATAGCATGTTAGGGAAAATGCTTAGCGTCATTTCGCCCTGTTTTACATTTAGATTTAAAATTCTGAGGTTGTCAACTTTCAGAGTGGACAATATAGTTTCCAGTCAAGTACTGGGGTCACTCTCCCCACCAAACATCAGAAGTTTGCTTATAATAGAAAACATTATTATTATCATTATTGTTGAAAGAGCAGAGCAAGTCATCAAAGTGATACTCAGGTATAAATATACAAATCGATAACCATATGACTGCGACATGGTGATATCATATGAAGATGAACATCGCATGACCTCAAAAATAGGGCCCAGTTAGAATTTTCTTCAGGTCGAGTAGCCCATCCCGCTCATAAGTTCTCTGAAGAAGGTTTGTTTAAAGATGATGTACAAAATATCAATGTTTCCAGCGCAGAATTATTCAAACCACAAAGAATCCCTTTCAACGTATGGCTATGATGCTCTCCCATTACTCCTCCCCGTGATCAGAGATGGTGGACATATCGTCAGCCACTAAGGGACATGCTTAGCTGGTTACTATGAAGCCACTGACAAGCAAATCAGCAATAAGAGCAAGATATTTGCTGTAGCCCATCATTTAAACCAAGACAAAACATGGAGACGATAACACTTGCAATCAGCTAAGATCAGAAGCTATGGGGACCACCGCCTGGTATTTTAACAGTATATTTACAATTATTAATGGTTAGGGAGTTGTCCTCTTGATCCTGAGATCGCGATTTCAATTCTTAGACCGGGTGGCACATTGTGTTCTTGAGCAAAACACTTCACCTCACGCTGCCCTGCAATCATTTCGGCACCCGACGTGCAGTAAACCGTGCAACTGTTCAGACAACGTCGATGTGATGGAGGGCGGGCGCTAACGTACAAAACATACATTTGATCACTAAAACCAAATCATTTGTGCAGATTGTTCGACAGGAGAGACCATCATTATTATTATTATTATTATTCGTCATCTGATAATTGCAGGCAAGTTTCTACTGCATCACTTTCTATACATCTGTGCTGCTGAGGTGAGTGCACCATTGAGTGTTCTTGTGTTTTGTTGTCGTGGAGTACAAACTCCTCCCAGTAATGCATTGCATCAGCTTGTTTTATTATGGGCTTTGACTTGAGTCTTTAGTTTCATTGTATGCTGTGTGTAATGCTAGTTGTTTTCTCTTTGGTATCCGACATGTAGAGTACAGATTGAGGGGTTGTTTATTTTATTGAATATTTATGTACACAGTGTGTCTTGTGTTCGTGGTGTGTACTATTGAATTGACAGTCTCTTTGGCAGGATGTGGGCTGTTCCTCGCAGGACTATTTCTTGGATAGTGTTCAGGCTCCAGGTATAGCTTCCACGTTTTGTTTATACGTTGTCTTTTATTTGCGATAACTAATGCTCCAGTTATAGCTAGTATTGTTTCACTTTTATGGCCCGAATTTAGACTATTTCAATTTGACCCTGTTTGTGTTTTGACAATCTCTCCACTTCTTTTGATGACAATATTTTGGCCAGAAGCGTTTGCAATGTCTATCAGAAAGAAGGCGTTTTTTTTCCAACCTTGCTTATTACGTTTTTTCTTTATTCCTTTGTCAATTTGAACTCGCATATTCCCAGATGATTGTGACCTGGTCGTTGTCATGTACCTTGTTTGGCACACGTTCATCCCACCATACCTTGTCAGTTTTGTTGTTGTAGTGTCAGCATATTGTCTAGTGGATATACTATTTACAAGGTCATTTCTTTATATTATATATAATATATATATATATATATATATTTTATATATATATTATATATAATATTATATATATATATATACATATATATACATATATATGTATACATATATATATATATATATTATACATATATATATATATATATATATATTATATATATATATATAGATATATATATATATATATAATAATAAATATTAGGGAATAAATCCAAATTTACAGGGAAAAATATCAGATTTAGGATTGAATCCAATTTTATAGTAAAATATCATAACTTAAAATTGAATAGAAGATCTGAACACCACCTGATGAATGTCCTTAGAAGTGACACGAAACAATTGTAGTGGCGAATTTAATTTTATTTAATTTATATAAATTTTTTTATGTATTGGATTAAGTCTTTCTTTGTTTGATTTGCATAATAGTGGTTTTGTCTCTAATTAATATTATATATATATATATGTATATATGTATATATATATATGTATATATATATGTATCTATTCAGATTTGGCTGGGACTGGACACTCAGATATGATGTGGTTAACTGTTTCATTATCTGGCTGCACATTCCGCATTTGTTGTTAGGGCCTGCTTTCACTACTTAGCTTTGATATATGTTTGTGGTAAGGCATTGGTCTTGTGCAGCGAGAATCAGTCCTTCCATCTCTGCTTTTGCCTCACAGCTTTTGAGTCAACGTTAGATTATATTCAGCTTCATTTCTTTTCTGTCAAGCCTTGAAAAGGTATTGGGGGGGGGGCATGGAATGATCTTTCTCTCCGCTTCTTCTTTATTATGTCTTGTACTTATGGTTTCATACTGTATGTTTTGTCGTTTTGTTCGTGTCTGTAGTGTTGTCATCTGAGTTCAGTGTTTCAGTATGATTTCTTTCCGTTTTGTTGTTTATCGCCTCATTATGCAAAGAGAAGACCGTTTCTTTTCTTTTTTTTTCTCTTTTCATTCTTCTTCTCTTCTTCTTCTTCTTCTTCTTCTCTTCTTATTATTATTATTATTATTATTATTATTATTATTATTATCTTATTATTATTATTATTATTATTATTATTATTATTATTATTATTCAGTAGTTTATTTTTATAGCGTGCTTTCACTTCACTACCGAGCGCAGCTCTGTGTGCCTTGGGTATGTGCTGTGATTTGTTGTGATGCTCTGATGTTATTGTATGGAAAGTGTTCTGTGTAGATGTGTGCAGTGCCTAGTATGCAATTTTCTGTATGTTATATGTTTTTGTAAGTCCTTGGTGTTTTTGTTATGTATTTGTCTGAATATTTTTTTATCATGCCTAATGCACCTACTATGATAGGAATTGTTTCTGTTTTCAGATTCCACATTCTAGTTACCTCTATTTCCAGGTCTTTGTATTTTGAGAGTTTCTCCATTTCTTAGAGACACGTTGTCATCTGCCGGTATTGATATATCAATTAGAAAGCATTTTTTTTCTTCATGATCTCTGACAACTATACTGGTCTGTTGGCCTTAATTTCTCTATCTGTGTGTATCGGCATATCCAGAGTATGGTTGCTTTCTCGTTTTCTGTGACCTTTTCTGGTGGTGCCATACCATTTTTTTTCTGTTGTTATTCCATAATGTTGGCATAGCTTCCAATGTATGTAGGTTCCAAATCTGTCATGTCCTGTAATATATTCCTTCTTAGCCAGGACTGGGCAGCTAGAGATAATATGATTTATTGTTTCTTGTCCATCTCCACATATTCTGCAGTTACTTGTAATATTTCTTTTCATTTACATTTTTGGTAATTTCTGGTGGCAGGCTTTGGTCTTGTGCTGCAATTAAAAATCCCCTTTGTTTCTGCTTTGAGTTCCTGAGCTTCTCAACCATTGCTGGATTTTTCTTTGTCTATTTCTTTTGCGTTTAGTTTAGTGCAGTATTTACCATGAAGGGGCTTTTCT
Organism: Octopus sinensis; assembly: GCF_006345805.1. Taxonomy (NCBI): domain Eukaryota; kingdom Metazoa; phylum Mollusca; class Cephalopoda; order Octopoda; family Octopodidae; genus Octopus; species Octopus sinensis. Next base: position 9,928 of record NW_021835191.1, on the reverse strand, counting down.
TGCCATCGTTCTATCATGTCGTTGCTGTTCTATTTTTAGTTTGGATTTCATTTGTTTTATAGCTTTTGTTGTTTCTTCATCATCTTCTTCTTCTTCGTCTTCATGTTTATTAGGTGGTATGATTTCTTGTTTGTATTTGTCAGCTTCCTTAAATACTGAGAACAGTTTTTTTGTTTGCTCGTGTTTTGCTGCTACTGGATCAGTTTTCCTTCCTTCTGAAGTAGATATTTTTGCAGTCCTATGGTGGTTATTTTATAGTAGTTTTCAGCTGTATAAGGCCTCTACCACCTTCTATACGTTGTATATATAGTCTTTCTATATCAGATTTTGGGTGATGCATCCTAGATCTGTCAGTATTTTTCTTGTTTTCCTATCTATTTTGGACAGTTCATTTCGTGTCCAGTTAGGATATGTAGCTGTAACTTATAACTGGGACAGCTAAAGTGTTGATACCTATTATCTTGTTTTTAGCATTGAGCTCTGTTTTTTAGTATTGATCTAAAAACGTCTATAATATTCTTTTTTTTTTTCTCTTTTAAAAAAAAAATTTTTTTTAATTCTTATTATTTTATTATTATTATTTTTATTATAATTATTATTATTATCATTATTATTATTATTATTATTATTATTATTATTATTATTATTATTATTATTATTATTATTGAGTGAGAGAGAAGCGCATGCCTTCAAAGTGATACTGGGGTAAAATATACGGAGCCCAGTATACCCATCATGACTACCTGTCTGATAAGGGTACATTAAGCATATGCATCACAACCATATATGTGCGATATGGTGATCTCATATCAAGATAAATAGCACATGATCTTGCAGATCCCTGAATAAGGGTTGTTTAAGGATGTTGAACGAAACACCCATGTTTCCAGAGGTGAATTACCCAAACCTCTAAGAATTCCTTTCAACACATGGCTATGATTCTCCCCCACTACTTCTGCTCCTGATCAGAGATGCACATATCGTCAGCCACTAAGGGAAATGGTCAACTGGCTACGGTCAAACAACTGACAAGCAAATCTGTGGTATTGAGCAGAATATTTGCAATAGCACATCTTTTATACCAAGACAAAACATGATAACATTTCAAATCAGTTAAGATCTGAAGCCACAAGAGCCACTGCCTGGTACTGCATCAGGGCATTTATTATTATTATTATTATTATATTATTATTATTATTATATTATTATTATTATTTATATCTCATCATTATATTATTATTATTATTATTATTATTATTATTATTATTATTATTATTATTATTATTATTATTATTGTTGTTGTTGTTGTTATAACGAGAGCCACTGCCTGGTACTGCATCAGGCATTTATTATTATTATTATTATTATTATTATTATTATTATTATTATTATTATTATTATTATTATTATTATTATTGTTGTTTGTTTGTTGTTATAATTCAACTTGAAATGAAAAAAAATGAATGTAGTGACAAGTGCATCACCTAGATTAATTAGACACACGACGGTGATCCTTGGGACTTGATGATAGTGACTAGTGCAGAGTCTGGTTTCGTCTGACACACGAAGCGGATCCTTGGGAAATGGTTGTTGTGACTAGTGCAAGTTCAGGGCTTTTTGAGACATGGCTGTATTGACCAGTGCAGGACATGAGTTGGTTGGACACATGAGGGTGAAGAGAAGGAAATGCGAATAGTGTGTAGTGAGGTGCCTGGGAGGATCTAATCTATGCGGGATCGAGTAAGCGGAACGGAAATTTCTTATTGAAGATGGTGATGAACGCAGTCGACTCTGGAGAGCAGAGCCCGTTACAGAAACGAAGTCGTACTGTATAACATTCTAAAACCAATAATGGAGCTTGAGATGCTAAACATAGCTGGATGGATTCTCCGAACTTTCAGAATAAGAAAGAAGGAGACACTGATGGTCCTTTGGAAGACATTCGTCCTCAGTCACTTGGACTACTGCTCCCAACTATGGTCACCACACAATATAAAGTTAACAGCAGGACTTGAAGCAATTCAACGAAGCTACACAAAGAAGATCGTCCCAATGCAACATATCAGCTACTGGGAAAGACTGAAAGTATTAAAACTCTTCTCCCTGGAGCGAAGGCAAGAGAAATATGCAGTGATATACATCTGGAATATCCAGGAGGGTCTTGTCTCGAACTTTGGCATTCAAAGTTACCCCAACCGCAGAACGGGACGCCACTGCATGGTGCCAAAGATCCCAACATCACCATCAAAATATAGGACAAGATACTGCAACAGCTTGGGTTTCAGAGGACCACAGCTCTTCATTATCCTTCCTAAATGCCTCAGAGACCTGCAATGTGTGGATGTGGGTTTCTTTAAAACTAAACTGGATCTCTTCTTGTCAGGGGTCCCAGATGAATCTACCTCTCGGCAGGAAACACAGATGCGGGAAGCGGCATCGAACTCCCTTGTTGATCAAGTGCCACGTATCACAGGTGGTTTCACATTCTAGTGTAGCTCATTCAACGGTGGTGCCCCAGCATGGCCGCAGCCTTCGGGCTGAAACATTTTTAAGGATTTAAGGATTTATATCTATTAAATATACCTCAGCTCAGGGCTTATAGCCGCAAAAAAAGGTTGCTAATGTAATCTAGGCTACCCTGTACCTACAAAGACGAAAACGTGATGGTCATGGATGGAATCCTATAAATCAAAGAGCTGCTCAGTATAGATCTAGATGCGGCTAAACAACAACATTAGCACGTAACAGCAGTATTAGTATCACAAAGTGAAGTGTTTCTTCTGTCTGGTTAGTAAAATTCCTAGAAATAGCAGCTAAATCACTTTCCAAAAGATCCCAACAGTTTGAGTAAAGAGGCATGTACCAGGCGGGCAAAGCAGCTGAGATGGTCACGGCTGGATGGATCATGATTTTTATCCGACCTACACCTATCTTCTACGAAACAACTAAGAGCTTTGTATTACAGAAAACCAGTCAACAAGATCGTAACTACTACTACTACTACTACTACTACTACTACTACTACTACTGCTGCTGCTGCTGCTGCTGCAACAACAACAACAACAACAACAACTACTACTACCACTACTGCTACTACTACTGCTGCTGCTGCTGCTGCTGCTGCTACAACTACTACTACTACTACTACTACTACTACTACTACTACTACTACTACTGCTGCTGCTGCTACTACTACTACTACTACTACTACTACTACTACTACTACTACTAGTGCTGCTGTAGTTCCTGCTGCTGTTGTATAGGTAGCTCCGAAATACCGCCACTACCACAGCTGCAATCTATATTGCAGCAGTAGGCCACCGCTGCCATTACTGTTGCAGCGATCCTGGTGGCGATTGGTGTCCAGTTATGTTTGTTGTTTACTTCAACACGACACCAGATGTCATGTGGTCGCATTTATTCTCTGGATTCAGTTCTCTATGGGTTATGATAAGCAATCACAGCTACACCGCTTTATATATATATATTTCGTTTTGGGATTTGGTTTGTAAGATTCGTTATATGAGTTCGCGTGTTGAAGCATATTCTGTTGTCTCTGGGGAGACTCATTTTCTTTTTGTGCCTTATCATTTAACATACTCTTATTATTTAATTTAATTTAATTTAATTTAATTTAATGAATTAATTTATTTACTTTTATTTATATTTTAATTTTAATTTTTTTATTTAAAATATTTTTAAATAAAAGTAAGAAATAGTGGAAATTTTACCGGTGTGTGTGTTAAATCATAAGGCACAAAAAGAAAATGGACTCTCCCCGAGACATAACAGTATATATATATAATATATATATATATATATAATATATATATAATTTCAACAATTGAGGGCAAAATTAATTAATTATTATCAATTTCCACCAAGTGTTCAGTATGCAAAGGGACCATTCAAGGCGAATTCAAATTATTACATTATATAAAAGGGCTTAGTAAAATAAATTACTTTGCCGCATACTGAACTCATTAGAATAGCAGCTAAAAAACTTTTTAAAAGCTATTTCTAATACTTAAAGAAAAATCTCTCTCTATATAGTGTTTGCTTAATTCAACTCACAAAAGTTTGGGGGTAAGGACATCGAAAAATCAAATGCTAAGGTTTTTGAGAACGTACGTTTCAAGATTAGTCCAAAACAAACAACTTCTATCATCAGCTCAGAAATTCCTTGGTTTGGATTTGGAACACTGAAAATAAGAACATACCCTTTCGAAGATCTGCTCATAACTAACAGTGCCAACAAATTCACCAGCGTGGGTTAAAATCATCAAACACTAGTGTTTGATGATTTTAACCCACGCTGGTGGAAAGGGAGAACAGAGATTCTTCGCTTGCTTATTTGAATTTGTTGGCACTGTTAGTTATGAGCAGATCTTCGAAAGGGTATGTTCTTATTTTCAGTGTTTCCAAATCCAACCAAGGAATTTCTGAGCTGATGATAGAAGTGTTGTTTTTGACTAATTTGAAACGTACGTTCTCAAATAAACTTAGCATTTGATTTTTCGATGTCCTTACCCCCAAACTTTTGTGAGTTGAATTAAGCAAACACTATATATGAGAGAGATTTTCTTTAAGTATTAGAAATAGCTTTAAAAAAAGTTTTTAGAGCTGCTATTTCTAATGAGTTCAGTATGCGGCAAAGTAATTTTTTTACTAAGCCCTTTTATAAATATATATATATATATATATATATATATGTATATATATATATATATGTGTGTGTTGTGTGTGGTGTTGTGTGTGTGTGTGTGGTGTGTATAAATATACATACATGCACATAGTCATCCTACACTCATATACACACGTCCCACACAAACATGTAAACATGTATGTATATGTTTATATATGTAGTCGCGATTAATCATATATGAACTTTGCTATAGCTATGTAGTTATGTAGGTAGCTATTTATGC
>NW_021835191.1:0-2500 GCF_006345805.1 Octopus sinensis | reverse complement strand
ATATATATATATATATATATATATTACATACATACCTACATATATTCTATCTATATATGTATTGTAAGAGAGAGGGAGAAATATATTATATATATATATATAATATATATATATATATATATATATATATCTTATATTTCTCTATCTATCTATCTATCATACATATATATATATATAACTAATGTAGGATAAATATTTTTCGAGAAAAATTTTTTATCTATCGCCGGCATATCAAAAAATAACTTTAAAGGTTACATTTATAAATGATTTACAAAATAAATTTTGTTAATTTTTTGTAAATTATTATAAATTTAATCTTTAAAGGTATTTTTTGATATGCTGGCCATTGATAAAATTTTTTTCTCGAAAAATTTTATCCTACATTAGTTATAAATTTAATAGTGTTTACATCCGGATTCTCTCACTCTGTGGAAGTTTGTAGTTCGAATCACACGTGTCTCGAGATGTGCCGAAGATTTTCTATTTTGGATATATTTAGGGTACTTATGTCTGCTCAGGACATAGTGCTTGCTTTTTCCGTGGGTATGAGTAAGTATTTCATTTATATCTCACGTATTTATCGCTGAAGAGGGGAAAATTCTTATGAATTAACCCCGAAATTGGGACCAATACGGTAATAACGGATTTTTAGAAATTTCTATCGGTTTGTTTCGAGACACATAAATTATAATGGTTATTGACAATTTTGTCTTTTTTTCGGCATATTTGGCATTCGAATTTATTTTGTAAATTATATATATATATATATATATATAGATATATATATATATATATATATATATTTCGTTTTGGGCTTTGGTTTGCAAGATTCTTTATATGAGTTCGTGTGTTGAAGCATATTCTGTTGTGTCTGGGGAGAGTCATTTCTTATTGTGCCTTATTATTTAACTCACTCACCGGAAAATTTCCACTTTGTTCTTATTTTATTGTCCTAAAAGTTTCGTTGCATCCTGCAACCTTTTCAATAGTTATATATATACATATATATATATATATATATATATATATTATATATATAATATATATATATATATATATATATATATATATATACAAGACGGGCTTCTTTCAGTTTACGTCAACCAAATCCATCCACATGGCGTTTGTTGTCCGGAGACATATTAGAAAATACTGGCCCAAGTGTTAAGCAGTGGAATTGAACCTCGGACCTTGTTGTTGGGAAGAAATATTCTTACCACACAGCCACTTCTTAACTTATCTCCTTCTAATGGTTTAGTGTGATGGGAAAGACCAGCGCCTTTTGACCTTTTTAAAAGCTCCAAAAACAATGGAGAGGAATAATAATAATCCATTATGCTGCATTGTATTAGTAATTAGTGTCGTAATTACCGTGTCGTTTTTTGATCGGATACCCTCACTGAATAATTGAAGTTAAGTATGTTTCACTCGAAGCATCCAATCAATAAAGTTTCTGGATTTCTAAGAAGCTCACTTTTCAAGTACTCAGCTTCGGGTTCAGTTCCACTGTGCGAAATTATGGGCAGATTTATTCTAGTATAACTCCGGGTCAATCAAAGGCTTGTGAGTGAATTTAGTTGACAGAAACTGTGAGGAAGCTCGTTATATATATATATTTATTGTGTGTGCGCATGTGTTAGTATTTGTCTTCCCCACCAATTGACAACTGATACTGGTTTGTTTACGTTCCCGTTATCTAGGGATTCATCAATGATACTGATAGAATAAATACGTTACTTAAGAGTAACTTATGCGGTCGATTTGTTAGGTTGAAACCTCCAAAGTTATACTTGGGTATGGTCATCTTTTCCCAATTAGATACACGCACTATTTATTTGATCTACACTGTAGTCAAGATAAAACTCTGAGTTTCAGATGCCGAAGTGGAAATCCACAACACCATCTCTTCGGTTATCTGGCCATCTGAAAAACGCTATGAAAAAATACCGTTATATAAAGTATTACAGTAATTTTCCCTTTATATAACGGTATTTTTTCATAGCGTTTTTCAGATGGCCAGATAACCGAAGAGATGGTGTTGTGAATTTCCACTTCAGCATCTGAAACTCAGAGTTTTATCTTCACTATTGAGTAAATGTAACATATTATTTTATATATATATATATATTAGAAGAAATTCGGATGGTTTTATATTTACAGATATTTATTAATATGTCACATGTTTTTATATATTGTATAAATTATATCATAAAGAAAAAAAAGGAAAGGAAGAAAAGGGTGAGAGGGAAGAAAAAAAGTTGCTTTGCTGGTTTCTTTTGTAGTTGGTCAGGATGTTTACTCCAAGGGGTTTCTAAGATCTTTGGGAAAAAATTGACAATTTTATAGTTTTATTGAGTGTGTAGTGGTGGGGAGGGATATAAGATAGTACAAGAGGGTGATGAAAGGGGAGGAAGTGAGAGAGAGCATGTGTGTGCGTGTGTGTGTGTGTTTGTATCTGAAAACGGTGTTAAAGAAAAAGAAGGAATGGAAGAAAAGGGAG
>NW_021835190.1:32500-45072 GCF_006345805.1 Octopus sinensis | reverse complement strand
TGTGTGCTTTTTTTTAATATAGATGATAGAGTGGGGGTGATATAGGGGCTTAGAACATTTGTACGAATCTGATATTGATAAATATTTTAGTTAGAAACATGGTGTTGAAGGCATCTATATTTTCACCATTTTCGCAGATGTAATTATATATTTTTGTTGCGTTTACAACACGATTTGGGCATAAAATTTCTTACTCAGGTCATATATTTCTAAATCGTTACTTGGCCTCTACTTCATTTACTTGCTTTATAAGTCTGTGTATTTGTTTTTATAGCTTTTTGTTATATCACTATCTATCTATAGATCTCCGTCTCTCTGTCTCTCTCTGTTCCTCGACTGCCTCTTTCTTTCTTTCTTTCTGTCTGTCTGTCTGTCTGTCTCCCTACATATATATATATAATATATGTGTAGAGAGGTCTCTCTCTCTCTCTCTCTAAATATATATATACTCTCTTTTTACTCTTTTACTTGTTTCAGTCATTTGACTGCGGCCATGCTGGAGCACACCGCCTTTTAATCGAGCAAATCGACCCCGGGACTTATTCCTTTGTAAGCCCATACTTATTTCTATCGGTCACTTTTGCCGAACCGCTAATAACGGGGACATAAACACACCAGCATCGGTTGTCAAGCAATGCTAGGGGGAACAACACACACACACCCAACACACGCACGCATATTATAATATATGTACATATATACGACGGGCTTTTTTCAGTTTCCGTCTACCAAATCCACTCACAAGGCTTTGGTCGGGCCCGAGGCTATAGTAGAAGACACTTGGTGCCATGCTGTGGGACTGAACCCGGAACCATGTGGTTGGTAAACAAGCTACTTACCACACAGCCAGTATATATATATATATATGTGTATATATATATATAATATATATATTTGTATATATATATATGGGTATCCTTGTTGCTTATTTTGATTGTAATCACGCCATTTTGAATTATATGGATAATACCATACTAAATTCTGGTGCCTTTAACTTAAGTACCATATTCAACTGAATCTAAATTTTTACTGAACTTATATATATATGTGTGTGTGTGTGTGTCTGTGTGTGTGTATATATGTATATATATATATATATATATCATATATATAATAATATATCATATATATATTTATATATCATATATATATATTTATATATCATAATATATATATATATATATATATATATATATATATGTATTCTACAATCATACAAGCTCACACACATACAAACATACACACATATCCACACACACACATCGAGGATTTTATCCTCTACATATCGCTCGTATCATTCTAGAATACCTTTATCAATTGTAAATACTTACCCTGTCCATAATTGTTAAATTTTTCGAACTAAAATTCTTTGTGATTTACACTTGAGGACGTGCTCACATTTCTCTTGTCAAAGGAATACATTTATTGTTATGTTAAACTTTCCAGATCTCACTGCCTGCTTTTTTCCAAGGTATCTCCATGTCTTTTTGTACAATTTAACATTGTGTAGCGTATATTTTAATTCCCAACTATATAGCAATAAAGTCATTGCGGAGAGATTGTTTATGCAGTTTATACATTGTTTTGAACGTCCTGCCCATTTCTTGGATATAGTTTTATCGTGTCTAAATTCAACAAGCAAGTTGCCTTATAAAGAATATCTTAAAATTATTACTATATTTTAGCTCAGACCTTCATCCATTGTAGTTGTATCTGTTTTCCTCTATGTGTTGTTATATACCAGTTAAATCGTTATTAATCGTCTGGATTCTATGCGTTTGGTTCCATACACAAATATGGCTAATTTTTTTTTATTTTCCTTATCACAGAGCCTGTGACACATGTAATGTTGCCACAGTGGATCCTACATTTAGAACAATGGATGAGCCGAACCAGATCGTTTCTCTGCTCCTTGTTCTGTTGATCCATTTATGTTATTTCTTTAAGAGTAGATACAAAATTTAATATTTCTTCAAATTAGACGGCGAGCAGGCAGAGAGGTAAGCACGCCGGTTAAAATGCTTAGCGGCATTTCGTTCGTCTATATGTTCTGAATTCAAATTCTGCCTAGGTCGATTTTGCCTTTCATCCTTTCGGGGTCGAGAAACGAAGACCCAGGGAAACACTGGGGTGGATGTAATCGACTTGCACAGTCGAAAAGACAAAAGGCAAAGTCTAAAAACCCTTCAAGGCGATGCCTTAGCATGGCTGAAGTCTAGTGACTGAAAGAAATAAAAGATATAACTAAGATATTTATCTTGGGACCTTATCTTCCCGCATGCCTTAATGTAGACCCTTCATTCTCCCGATCAATACCTCGTTCTTTTACGTGTTTATATTTGGCAACCCCATATTATAGTACTTTTATTCAGCCCTGTGGGGGGACTTGAATTCTTGTCATCATCCACTTAACATTTTCTCCTTCCCCGATCTTTACCACTATTCTGTTTGCGATGACGAAGAATCCAGCACAAAAGAGTTGACTTTCCATTTGCCTTTTGGATAATCCAATCGAACATCTGCAAAAGCAAATCTTTATTGAATGTCTATTGATTCACAGATATTTGAAAGCGATTTATCCTGCCAAAAGCAAGACCATATACGCGGCGTGCCAGCGATGGGATCTCGCCAGTAGAATTGATTTACGGTTGAAGTAGTTCGTCTGAATTAATCAATGCGTACAACGATTGGTTAAATGTAACAATAGCAGACAGAATAACAGAAGAAGCAGAAAAAGCAAGAGCACCTAGCTTACCATTTGCAACAATCAATTAGACATTAGTCCAATGTTATATTTACTACCAGTACTTGTCATTGTGGAGCGCAATGGCCCAGTGGTTAGGACAGCGGACTCGCGGTCGGAGGATCGCGTTTCGATTCCCAGACCGGGCGTTGCGTGTGTTTATTGAGCGAAAACACCCTAAAGTTCCACGAGGCTCAGGCAGGGGGTGGTAGCGACCCCTGTTATACTCTTTCGCCCCAACTATCTCTCACTCTTTCTTCCTGTTTCTTGAATAACGCTGCGATGGACTGGCGTCCCGTCCAGCTGGTGGGGTGGGACACATACGCCATAAAAACCGGGAAACCGGGCCCATGAGACTGGCTAGGCTTTAAAAGGGAGCACTTATTTGTGGAGACGCAATGGCCCATTGATTAGAGCAGCGGGCTCGCGGTCGGAGGATCACGGTTTCGATTCCCAGACCGGGCGTTGTGTGTGTTTATTGAGCGAAAACACCTAAAGCTCCACGAGGCTCCGGCAGGGGGTGGTGGTTAACCCTGCTGTACTCTTTCACCACAACTTTCTCTTACTCTTTCTTCCTGGTTCTGTTGTACCTGTATTTCAAAGGGCCAGCCTTGTCACACTCTGTGTCACGCTGAATCTCCCCGAGAACTACGTTAAGGGTACACGTGTCTGTGGAGTGCTCAGCAACTTGCACGTTAATAAATGAGCTGCGACGTCAATGGTGCCAAGCTGTATCGACCTTTGCCTTTCCCTTGGATAACATTCGGTAGGGTGGAGAGGGGAGGCTGATATGCATGGGCGACTAGTTTTTCTAACACGTCCGGTGTCCTAACACAGTCATTGGACACAGCAAACGCTCATTAAATGTCCAATCTTGGTATGAAACCTAATTTACATAACAAAGAAATTCTTCATTCGAATGTTACCATTTTGAAAGAAGCCAAATAGCTGATTAGTGATTACAAGCGTGGTGAACAATGATTTCCATATGGCTCTCACCCAGAAAAATATAGCATTATACCTCGTAGATGAAGGCGAGTCGCTTGGTGGTTAGGGTACTGGGCTCACAATCCAATATGTTGCTCATGAACTTTGACAATAAAATCTTATACGGGTCACCACGGATCATATGGACCCCGACTGAAAACCACTGGTGCCCCAGCATGACCGCAGTCCAATGACTGAAACAAGTAAAGGATAACAAGTAAGAAGGTAAAGAAGAAAAGAGGAAGAAATAAATAATGAAGGAAATGAAAAAGAGTGAAAGAAAAGTTGGAAAAAAATCGAAAAATAACTTAGGAATGAGAACTCATTCGAAATTTCCCCATTCGAAGTTCGAAATCTCCCCAAGACACCTGAAGAAGGCTGAGGGGGGGGGGCGCATATCAGCCGAAACGTTGTGTTAACAACAAACAAGATAAAGACAAATATCCGTCGAATGTAAATAATGAAATAAATGTTACTTTCGAAATTTGTCACAAAGTGACTAATTTGAGGGTGGGGAGAAAACTAGTCGATTACATCGACCCCAGTGATTCACTGGTATTTATTTTATCAACCCCACAAAGATGAAAAGCAAAGTCGACCTCAGCGGAATTTGAACTCAGAACGTAAAGAACCGGAGAAATGTCGCTAAGGATTTTGCTGGGCGTTTAAAAAGTAGCCAGCTGGCGGTTACAGAGAAGCAAATCCTGTATCTCTCAGATACTGGCTGAGCCCTCTGTTCCATTAAGCTAAGCTTCCCTTGACAATGGGGAAAAATATTAGTTTCGAATTTTGGCACAAGGCCAGCAGTTTCTGTGGAAGGGTAATTCTATTACATCAACTCGACTGGCACTTATTCTATCGACCCTAGTACTTAACTGGTACATATTTTATCGACCCCGAAGGGATAAAGGGCAACGTAGGCCTCGGAGGAATTTGAACTCAGAAAGTTAAGGGCAGACGAAATGCCGCTAAGCATTTTGCTCGGCGTGCTGACGATTCTGCCAGCTCGCCGCCTTAATGGGAAAAGAAATATTTATTTCTTTAGTATCCACAAGGGGCTAAACACAGAGGACAAACAAGGACAGACAAACGGATTAAGCCGATTATATCGACCCCAGTGCGTAACTGTACTTATTTAATCGACCCCGAAAGGATGAAAGGCAAAGTCGACCTCGCCGGAATTTGAACTCAGAAAGTAGCGGCAGATGAAATACCGCTAAGCATTTGGCCCGGCGTGCTAACGTTTCTGCCAGCTCATCGCCTTATAGAAAGTAAAGACGGGCGAAATGCCCATTTCTTTACTACCCATAAGGGGCTAAACACAGAAGGGACGAACAAGGACAGACAAACGGATTAAGTCGATTATATCGACTCCAGTGCGTAACTTGTATTTATTTAATCGACACCGAAAGGATGAAAGGCAAAGTCGACCTCGGCGGAATTTGAACTCAGAACGTTAAGGGCAGACGAAATGCCGCTAAGCATTTTGCTCGGCGTGCTGACGATTCTGCCAGCTCGCCGCCTTAATGGGGAAAAGAAATACTGTATGATCGAAAGAACATATTCAACAACAAAAAAAGAAGGAAAAAATGAAAGACAGAAAGAGAAAAGGGAAAAAAGAAAATGAAAAAGAAAAAAAAGAAAAAAAAGAATGAATTGAAAAAAAAGAAAAAAAGGAATGAATTGAAAAAATTAGTTTGCAAAAACAATAAACGAGAAAGAATGAAAAAAATATTGAAAGAAATAGCGAAAGAATGGACGAATGAGAAGGGAACGGAGGGTAGAGAGAAACAGACACACAGACAGACGAGAGAATATCAATAAACTATATACCATTGTGAACGTAATGAGCCAATACAAAGTATGTGATGGATCATTAATTGATGGCGTGGTGGGCTCGTTGATTGGCTGGGTCGTTGGCGCAAAAGGCAAGGGTAATGTTTTAAACTGATTTAAAAACAAAACAGTGGCAGCAGCAGCAGCAGTATAGTAGTAGTAGTAGTAGTAGTAGTAGTAGTAGTAGTAGTAGTAGTAGTAGTAGTAGTAGTAAATAAAAACGACATTTGTTGGCATTTACATCCATCTCCTGGCTTTCAATTGTTGATGCTCTCAACAAAGGCTTAGCGTTGGTATACTTCTCTGTCTGTCTGTATGTCTATCTGTGTGTATGTATGTATGTATGTATGTACGTATACATACGTACATTGACATACCTATATGTGTGTGTGTGTGTGTGTGTGTGTGTGCGTAAGTGTGCACATACGTACATATGCTTGCATGTTTTCCTGGCTGTGTGTTTTATTCGTCGAAGAGAGCCAATCTCTAATCTAAAAACAAAAGACTCTTTCTTAATCATCATCGTAGTTTATTATAAATGCCTATACATACATACATATATATCTACGTATCTATTTATGTATGTACGTGTGTATGTGCAGTGGCGGACTGACCAGGTTGCCAGCGTGCCCGACGGCAAGTGGGCCCCTGCGCCATTAGAATCTATACTTGGGGGCCCATCTCAAGTCTGAAAATGTTTTATTCATTCCTGGAAGAAAGCATTAATTATTTCAGCCTGGCCGTGTTTGGAGACAGTTGAAAATTTCGGATCTAGAATTCGGCAGTGAGTTAGAGTTCGATCTGAATAGGATTCGAGTTCTTTCAGATGCGCATAGCTTACATTTTTTTGATCCATTAAACATATGGTGTGGTTTTTCGACTATTTTCCACTTTGTTGTATGTGGTTTATGCAAAGAGAACCGAAAAATCGCAGACGTCAGAATGATTATAGCAGCTTTTTTTTTTCAACATAATTTATTCAAGAAAAACAATGACAATATTTAACAAAAACATCTTTAAATGACGGTCTGACCATCTGCCAAGCAAATGGGAAGCAGAGATTGAAGTAGATGGTGAATATGCTCCGGAATAATCATTTAAGTGAAGGCGCATGGCTTAGTGGTTAGAGCGTCGTGCTTACGATCGTGAGGTTGTGAGCTCGAATCCCGGACCGGGCTGCGTGTTGTGTTCTTGAGCAAGGCACTTTATTTCACGTTGCTCCAGTTCACTCAGCTGTAGAAATGAGTTGCGACGTCACTGGTGCCAAGCTGTATCGACCTTTGTCTTTCCCTTGGATAACACTGGTGGCGTGGAGAGAAGAGGCTGGTATGCATGGGCGACTACTGGTCTTCCATAAACAACCTCGCCCGGACTTGTGTCTAGGAGGGTAACTTTCTAGGTGCAATCCCATGGTCTGTGTCGTGACCGAAGGGGGTCTCCGAATCATTTAAAGATGCTTTTGTTACATTTTGTTATTGCTTTTGTTGAATAAAATTTGTTGAAATAAAGCCGCAATAATAATGCACCAACCAAAAACAAAAAAAAAAAATATTGTAGTTGGATGTGGGCAATATTAAATACGGTTCCCTATATAAAATTGCAATAATTAGAATAATTATAATGGATGTCTTCTCATCGGTAAATGTGTCGTTGTAAAGCATTATTTTATTCTACTAAATTGTCATTTGCTGTAGACAGTATAAACAAGAAGCTGGAATAAACTTGTTGAAATCTTTTCAAAAAGGAATGCTATCACCAAAGGAATATTTTCAGATATTTAGAAAAATGAATAACTACTTCCCTATCAAAATATATCTGGAGTCTAAAAGAAAATAATATTAATAGGTATACGATTAGCTTGTCTGCAGAAATTGTAATCTCTGTTTCTCAGATAATTATAATATGCATTTATGCGTTCTTGGAATTTTGATGGTTAGTTGATGAAACCTTGAGGATTCATTGTTAATTGTATCTATGTATATATGTATACTTCCAAACATTAATGGATCCTTGTATGTATTTATGTATGTATGTATGTAGGTATATATGTATGTATGTATGTATGTATGTATGCATGAATATATGCATGCATTTATGCATGTATGTATTTATGTATGTATGTATGCTTACGCGGTTCATATTTTACAAAGTGATCCAATGAATCTAGTGGCAGTTTCAACTGCTTCAAACCATGAAGCGGAACTGAATAGTCATTTGAGAGGTCCTGAAATGTCGAAAATATTCAGAGAAAGACAGCAATTATCGGTGAAGAACGTGCAATCACCATGTATGTATGTATGTATGTATGTAAAGATGGATGGAGGGATGGATTGATGGATCGGTGAATATTTATACCTTGAAATGAGAAGCGGACACACACTCTCTCTTTCTCTGATACTTGTTAATGTGTAGCCAATTGGGAATGGTGGTGCCTATTCCCATGTTTTATTTGGCGAGAAAACCCAAGAGAAGGAAGGAACAGAACTATCGTGAACCCTCAAAAAACAGGTGGTGTTTCAATACTGCTCACAGCAGCCATATTCCTACCTCTCTATGTCACGCTGGTGAGACCCATATTGGAGTACGGGATTCAAGCCTCTTCTCCTTATCTCCTCAAGGACATACATCATCTCGAAAGAGTCCAGAAGCTGGTTACCCGCATGGTTCTTGGTCTCAAGCATTTGTCTTATGAAGAAAGGCTGAATACGTTCGACCTTTATTCTCTCGAAAAACGACGACGCCGTGGTGATCTCATTCTCGCTCACAACATCATAAGCGGAAAGTGTAACCTCTCAAAAGAGCTGTTCTTCGCTCCAGCTCCAGAGCGTCGGCTGCGGGATCACTCCGAAAAGCTGTATCTACGACGATTTCATCTCAATCGAAGGAGAGAGGCTTTCTCCGTACGGGTTGCGAATCCGTGGAATAAGCTGCCGGACGAGATAGTGAAGATACCGACGACCGCTCGGTTCAAAGTCTCTCTTGACCAGAAATGGACTGAACTCTTTATATGACCACCCTCCTTGTACATAACTCCCTGTCCCCCTACATGGCCTTGCTTTTGCTTTTTGAGCCAATATAAATTGAACTGAAAAAAAAAAGTGTACCATCAAAGACCACAGAGAACCCAAGAGCAGAAATAAACAAAAGTGATCTCCAAGGAATTTGAACTGGAAGCGCAGAAACCTAAGATAAATACTGCAAAGCAATTTCTCTTATTGATCTCTACCAATTAGCCAATCTGCCTCTATGGTTTGACAATTAACCAATTGCCGTCTAGGGAGATTGGATTGTATCAAATGATATCATAGCTACCTTATTAACTGCATCGCGTTTTATGTGCCTCCATTTCGTATCTAGAAATGTATCAGTCTATATTGAGGAATATTTAGTTATGTGAAGAAATCTACTGTTCTAGGCATAAGAATGTGCAGTTGATTGTGTCAGTGTGTACGTATATGATTAAGAATGCATAGTTTTCTGTGTAGAAGTACGTAATTATACAAGTTCCTTTCATCAGAATGGAATGAACATATAATCATATATATATATATACATATATAGAGAGAGAGGCAAATATATATATATATATATATATGTATGTGTGTATATATATATATATATATATATATATATATATATATATATATATATATATATATATATATATATATGTATGTGTATATATATATATATATATATATATATATATATATATATGCATATATATGTATGTATGTATGTATGTATGTATGTATGTATGTATGTATGTATGTACATGCATGTATGTGAGAAGATATAGATTTATGGGTACAAACAGGAACAAATTTTCCTTTGTCGCAGCATTCAAAGTAATTTGAATGCATTTGAAAAACAATTGATAGTAAGCGAAATTAACCTAACTTAATTAGCAAACTAAATTAATTAGCCTATTTTAGTCGAATTCTAATGCTTTACTTTCTATTTTCATCTCAATAAAAGTGATGATGTTGATGAAAGTCTATTAAATAATAACTAGATTATTAATTAACATTACGCAATTATTCTAAATCAAACACCGTTACCACGAGCACTTTTAACACACATCGCCACCAATCAACGTTTGAGCTCCCATGTGATCATTCAATTTGCTAGAAATAACAACCAAATTCTCTTCCAAATTTCATAATCACCGTTTAATGAAGTAAAAAAAATATAGGGTGGTACACTGATTAATGTAATATCAACTAATATCAATTGCTGAAAGGCCAAAAAGGATGCGATGTTCACGGGTGGAAAGCCTTTGATCATAGGTATGCTCACACATGCCTGACCTGGAGGTGAACCGCAACGATGACACTTCTCTCGGCCATCATCAATAAAAATATTATAGCAGAGTAATTAGCATGCCGGACGAAATGTTTAACGGCATTTCGTCCGTTTTTTGTTCTGAGTTCAAATTACTTCGCGGTCAGCTTTACCTTTCATTCTTTCGGGGTTTGATAAAATAAGTACAACCCCAAAAATTGCTGGCCTTGTGCCAAAATTTGAAATCAATATTTCTTACCCCACATTTTTCTTTCACTCTTCTTTCTTTCCTTCGTTATTCAATTTTTCTTCTTTTCTTTGCTTCCTTACGTGTTATCCTGTACTTGCTTCAAACAGTGGCTGCGGTCATGCTGGGGCATTTCGTCCGTCTACTACTACTACTACTACTACTACTACTACTACTACTACTACTACTACTACTTCTACTGCTGCTGCTGCTGCTGCTACTACTACTACTACTACTACTACTACTGCTGGTGCTGCTGCTGCTGCTACTACTTCTACTACTACTACTACTTCTACTACTACTACTACTACTACTACTACTACTACTACTACTACTACTACTACTATTTCTGCCGCATGACAACCGCAATCACCACAACAACCACCACCACACCACCACCATCATACCACCACCACCACTACCAGTACTCCACCACCATCACCACGGTGACGACGACGACCACCATCATCACCACCACTGCACCACCACCACTGCACCACCACCATCGCCATGACGACGACGACGACCACCACACCACACCACCACCATCGCCACCACCACCACCACCACCACCACTATTACCACAACCATTACCACCACCATCACCACCACCACCACCACACTACCACCATCACCACCACTACACCACCACCATCACCATCGCCACGACGACGACGACCACCACCACCACTATACTACTACCATCGCCACAACCACCACCACACCACCACCACCACACTACCACCATCACCACCACCATTACCACCACCGCCGCCGCCACCAACGTCACTTTATATATTTGCTCCTATAATGCAAGCAAACTCGCACAATGTCGACATTTATAGTTTTCTGCAACAATCAAACGTCTTTCACATACGTGATCGATTTCAAACAAAGGTCTTTAGACAAGTATCGATCCATCAACAGGGGAACCACAGTCAAATGTAATCTCCAAAGAAGAGGGGTCACACCTCCTTCTCAGGTTATTTAAAGCTTACAGATTTTAATTGTGTTTGTAGTTTATAATTATACTTAAATTCCCATTATCTTATCGCTTTTAACTTTTCATTACTGTTGCTTGCTGCTATTGGTGCTGTTATTTAGCCCCAGGTCAGCCCTGATTGAGCATACCAAAGATCAAAGCTGTTCAAACCGTAACCATCCCATCTAATGCGGTCTTCTTTATATAGTATAGTATATGATTTGAGACGGATTTGTCTGCTATTTTTAGTAAGTTTCAAGCGAGTGACCGAACGACTTGGCAGAAATTTGCACTCTCGATGTTGGCAGATGTTTTTCGGCTCTGAAGAAACTATTATTATCAGAAGCGTTCCAACCGTGACCTGCATGTTAATCTATTCTTTCATCTTTTACTTATTTCAGTCATTAGACAGCGGCCATTCTGGGGTACCGTCGTTGAAGAATCTTTAGTCGAACGAGTCGACCGCAGTACTTATTTTGTTAAGCCTAGTGCATATTACATCGTCGCCTTTTTGCCAAACCGATAAGTTACGGGGACTTACGGTTGTCAAGTGGTGGTGGGGAACAGACAGAAAGACACACGCACTTACACACACACAAACAGAGTGTAATGAGCTTTATCATTAACTTGCTTTTACAGGTATTACCCTGTATAAAATACCTATTTCTTTACTACCCACAAGGGGCTAAACACAGAAGGGACGAACAAGGACAGACAAACGGATTAAGTCGATTATATCGACCCCAGTGCGTAACTGGTACTTAATTTATCGAGCCCGAAAGGATGAAAGGCAAAGTTGACCTCGGCGGAATTTGAACCCAGAACGTAACAGCAGACGAAATACTGTTAAGCATTTTGCCCGGCGTGCTAACGTTTCTGCCAGCTCGCCGCCTAGACAAAATACCGATTTTTCTAGAAACCAACCACGGATTCACAATATAAAATTTTGATGAGCCATTACTTTGGATCCTGCCATAAGATCACTTGGAGTTCATCATTAATCTAAAGAATACTGTTAGCCTGGTGTGTCAACAGAGAGCTAATGAAGTATTTTGCCCGGATTGATAATCCTCTAGTATTATTTGTTGTATATATATATATATATATATATATATATATATATATTTATATATATATATTATATATATATACTAGCAGTATCGCCCGGCGTTGCTCGGGTTTGTAAGGGAAATAACTATATAAGCATTTTTAGAGATGTAAAGTATAATAGCCATCTCAATATGGCTAACCACAAAGGGGGGGTGTTACTGTAGCTTTTTACGTTCTGTGATTTAATAATAAATTTTTAGAGAGTTACTTCCCTTATAT
The DNA here is from genome assembly GCF_006345805.1 of Octopus sinensis. Lineage (NCBI taxonomy): Eukaryota > Metazoa > Mollusca > Cephalopoda > Octopoda > Octopodidae > Octopus > Octopus sinensis. The sequence continues at coordinate 32,664 of NW_021835190.1, read as the reverse complement.
ATGCAAAAAAATGTATTAAAAATGGGAAAAATTTATGGTAATTTTATTTTTAAATCGTAAACTCATCGTAGACGCGCGCTAATACCCAGAAGGGCTCGATATGAATCCCGTCTATGAGATACCGGTTTTGGTTAAACTGCACCGCAAAATGTGGGAGTAGTTAG
>NW_021835190.1:20000-25000 GCF_006345805.1 Octopus sinensis | reverse complement strand
TGAGCGTTTGACAATATTCTACGTGCAAAGCATCCAATCTCGGTTTTTGCTTGAACTAGAACTGTAACTCTGACACAGGACGAGTTGTGGAAAAAATTACCTGACCCGGGGTGAATTTAATGCCAGATATGCCGCAGCCTCAAGTGCATAGACGCACAGCATCTGTGACAGCTTGCTCCAGTGGAGGTTGACAATAAAAGGAGAGTCAGACCGATGGAGCGTGTCCCTTCCACAAAAATCAGAAGAGCAAACGCCTCTCTCCGGCCAAACACTCCAAATGATATGCTTTGGCCTTGGATTATAGGTTTCTTAAAGAGACGAGATGCGAAGAAACATACACGAAGGTACGAACGGCAACGCATCATATGCGCTCTTGTCATCGTCCAGGTATTTATGTAGATGCATCTTCTTCAGCGCCTTTCTGCAGCATCATCCACATCATTCTGTGGCTTGCTTAAAGTGGGTCTTAGATCAGATGGACAAACACGGCCAATGAATAATAATTATACCAGCAATAAGAAATGATTAAATACTTTATTTCATAACATTTGCCATAAAGGCAGTACATAGAGTAAGTTAGCTTTGCGGGCTGGACGAGGACATTAATGAAATGAATGATAATGAAAGAAAGATGATGGCGATGGGAGAAGACAAAAAGCGCCCGCCGACTTCTGCTTCTCTAAAACATTGTTCTTTTAAAAACAAACACAAAACGAGGTATTAACCTCTTACAATTTTACAATTTTTGGACTTAACAGTCCATTACTAACAACAAAATAGTTCAATAGTTAAGTCGTATCACAAGTTATGACTCGTCCTCAAAATAACTTGTGCCTGCACCCTCCGCCATCCACCACGCCTCCTCAGAATGTAATTGAGAAATAAGTAAATACTTATTTTGTCATTAGCATTCGCCTTTCATCATATTTGCACGAATAAAACTTCTCTCCCTCCATCTACGCCTTCTGCTTCGGGTGATACTTAAAGGCTTTGAAGTGTTGTTGGAGAAATTGGGATCTGTCCCAGAGCTTTTCAAATTCGCCCATTAGAAATCTCTTTGACCACAGCTACTACGTAGTGGAGTAGTATCTGTCCATCCTTTTCATAAGAAAACAGTGGATCAAACTTTACGAGAAACCCGGTCTACAACTGAATCTGCTTCTCGTGCGATAATAGCTAGTTAGAGTCCCTAATTTCATTAATATTGGTTTAAAATTTTGGTTCCAAGCCCAGAAATTTCGCGGAAAGGGGATAGTGCTGAACTGACTGATACATATTTTATCGACCCCAATAAGTAATTTATTGGGAATGATCAGTGGGAAGTAGTCCTGTCACTGCATGGCACTCAAATCTCGCATCGTTTGAGGCACTGATGGCGATGATTAGCAGTAGGATGAAAGCACGTGAAACGGGAATTTCTGTTGTCTATGACCGCCGATTCTAGTCTGCAACGATCTATGCTCTTATATATCAATATATAAAGTTGTCTTCGGCAGAATTTGAATTTAGAAGTAAAGACGGACGAAATGCCGCTAAGCATTTTGCCCGGCGTGTTAACGATTCTGCCAACTCGCCGCCTTCCTCATTTCCTTTCTATTGGAAAACTGAATGTTTGAGTAAGGAACTGTTTCAAAGTTCTCACCAAGCTTCTAGAACAAGGCTAATAGACTGTGTGGTGAACTTTGGACTAACAGTGTCCCACGACAGCATTTCTAGGTTTCTGATTACTGAAAATTATCTCTATCCCCTGATCTGAATGTCTTTTGGACAAAAGAAACACTACTCAGTCGGTCTTCTTCAACACCCACTGACAGCCACAGGACATCGCCACGTTCCGTTTCTCTAGATTTATTTAAGCGTTTGACAACTTTATAATCACAATAATAACATTCAGAAAAACGTGATCAGAAAATATAATTTAAAATAAATAAATATAAATGGACACATGAAACACGAATTAGTTATCTTCACTTGGTTTCTTTTTTTACGTTTTATTTACCCGTTTTTTTTTTTTAAATTTCTATATTGAAAAATGAAACAAATTTTGCCAATGTTTATATAGAATTAAAAGATGCCAGGCCATTTGCGTGTGAAATCCACATAACAGATCATTCGAGAGAACTGCTAATTTTTATAAATGAAACTAAAGCTGCACAAATAACAATCTTTTGTTCATTTTCTCTGTATCTTTTTCTCCTTCTTTTTTTCGTTCGTTCTTTCCTTGTCGTTCTTTGTATTTCTTTTCCCCGCAACGTCGTTGACATTACAAAGACCCCGAACCATCATCATCGTTCGCCATGCAAATACCGCAAGCTAGTGAAAGTATAAACAAGAGAAAACCATTATCAACAATGAGATCATCGTTGGATCCCCCAAAAATACCTGCGACAAAACCAACACCGCTACCGCGCTGCCAACATTTTTACTAACAACTCCAGCAAGAAAAAAAAAAGCACACAACAAACATCATAAATACTAACAACACCACCATCACAAAAAGGTTACAGCAACACCAATATCGATATTACAGATATCAACAATAGCACCACCACCACCACCACCACCACCACCACCAACCACCACCACCACCACCACACCACCACCACCACCACACCACCACCACCACCACCACCACCACCACCACCACCACACCATCACCACCACCACACCACCACCACCACCACCAACAACAACAACAACAACAACACTACCACCACCATCACCACCACCACCACCACCACCACCACCACCACCATCCCACCACCACCACCACCACCACCACCACCACCAACCACCAACAACAACAACAACAACAACAACAACACCACCACCACCACCACCACCACCACCACCACCACCAACAACAACAACAACAACAACAACAACAACACCACCACCACCCACCACCAACACAACAACAACAACAACAACAACAACAACAACACCACCACCACCATCACCATCGCCACCACCAACATATAAATACCAATATAAGTTCTATCAAGCATACTTGCACTCCTTGAAGGACCCCCACAATCACTAACACCAACGACGCCACTGGCACCCCCAACAACAGCACAGTAAAGGCGCAATGGCCCAGTGGTTAGAGCACCGTACTCGCGGTCGTAAGGGCGCGGTTTCGATTCCCAGACCGGGCATTGTGAGTGTTTATTGAGCAAAAAAACCTAAGCTACACGAGGCTCCTGCGGGGGCTAGGTGGTGAACCCCGCTGTACTCTTTTACCACAACTTTCTCTCACTCTTTCTTCCTACTTCTGCCACAAAGCAGTGGAACCATGGTGTAACCCACTATGGTGTGGTAAACTTTCAGACCCTAGTCTAGATTGCAAATCCTCTGTACCCCAGGATGTTTCAGCTCTCCACCCGTTAAAAGCCACCGTTTACGGAATGAGGATAACAACGTAGCTTTCGCGTCCGTGCAACCGCCAGTCTATCGCGTGTGGTGGGTGGATCTTCAAGTTGCCACACGCATTCTTAGTAGCTTAGAGTAGGCTCGAATTAGAGATTATTCTCTGTGGCTAATGGTGTGAGTCATGATAAGAAGAGAAGAAGAAGAAGAAGAAGAAGAAGAAGAAGAAGAAGAAGAAGAAGAAGAAGAAGAAGAAGAAGAAGAAGAAGAAGAAGAAGAAGAAGAAGAAGAAGAAGAAGAAGAAGAAGAAGAAGAAGACAGCACATGCACTGACACCGGACCATATGCTCCAGCACTGGTCCCTCAGTCACTCAACAACTCAAGGACTGCCAACACAGGCCATACGAGCTGCAAGAAATCCTGTCCAAGTATTCCTCAAATATTACCCAAGACTCTTTAAATTATTAACTATAATAATTTGGCAAGCTGGGAGAAAAGCTAGCACGCCGGGCGAAATGCTTAGCGGTATTTCGTCTGCCGCTACGTTCTGATTTCAAATTCCGCCGAGGCTGACTTTGCTTTTCATCCTTTCGGGGTCGATAAATTGAGTACCAGTTGCGTACTGGTGTCGATATAATCGAAAGGCCCCCTACCCAAAAGTTTCGGGCCTTCTGCCTAAAGTAGAAAAGATTATTTATGGGCGCAAGAGTCTCTGTGTGATAAGTAGCTTGCTTACCAACCAAAAGGGACCGATAGAATATGTTCTAGCATTACAAAGAATAAGGACTTGGGGTCGATTTCTTCGACAAAAATCCCTTTAAGGCGGTGCTCCGGCATGACCGCAGAGAAATCAGTGAAACAAGTTAAAGAATACAAGAATGTGTGAAGGCAGTCTGAAAACGACAGATTCCACAAATCTGGACAAAACAAGATTTGTTTAACCGTTGTCTTCGATCTGCATGTTCGAGGTATTTTTTTGAAAACAAAATCAAGGGGGAATTCGTGACGTTGTCCAGTGAACACATGAAACACACTTCCCGGCAGTGGCTAAAACGCGAACCGATCAAGTTTATGTATGGATATTCTTTTTATATGTTTGCTTCCTTTTACACAATATGAAAACGACGGCTAAAAGTTTCCTGAAGCAGCACCTCCACTAATTTTATCTACGAGCCGCCATTGACCATACCAGACGGTGATGGTGAGTACGTAAGCGCAGATAACCTTTCGACAAGGGGAACTGAGATAAAACAATATCAACGACAACTCTATGTTACGGAACAGCATCATCGCTCGTACCATCATCGCCCACCTCACCGTTAATATAATTGACATCGCAGCACATCAGCATCCTGTAAGGTAACAAAACAATAAAACACACTCTGCAAAGAAAACCACAAAGTACTGTACACGTATCATTAACACTACCACCGGTACTGCTAGCAAGTTCTACAACAAAAACAAATGCAGTTACAGTAACAACGTCGACAGCGACGACGACAACTGAAAAACAGAAAGCGGTGTCGGTAAAGGAAGACTGTTTTAATGCGTTAATCGCAAATGAATTACAACAATAACAAACGCCGGCTGCCAACAACAAAAACATTTTTTTCTTCTCTCGAATGTTTATT
>NW_021835190.1:10000-15000 GCF_006345805.1 Octopus sinensis | reverse complement strand
AGGATCTCTCAACGCTAATAACGCAGTATTCGATCTTCTAACAAGACATCAAGGATCCCTTCGGTTTGAACGGCAGTTTTTAAAAATAATTTCCACGTAACTAAACACTTTTAAACTTCGTATACTGGTAGAATGTGTTTATAAAACATCTTTTTCTCTTGGCTTTATTGAGAAAATTCTATAGTTTAGAAGATATTTGTTGTTGTTTTTTCTTCAATTTCTGCAATTTCAACCAATCAATGACGTATATTGAGGTGAAAACATTCTATGCCGTATGAATATGTCCCTCGTTTAAGAAACAGATTAGGTTTATTTACATTTGTGAAGAAAAAAAGATAGCCTTCCCCCAGAAAATGAAATGCAATAGATCGATTCTATCGATTCTATAACCATAGCTCTACCCCTAAAATAGATTGAAATGCAATAGATCGATACTAGGGTCATAATTATGGGTGACAATTTCATATGACACCGCTAGAAAAAACTGCCGTTCAAACCGAAAAGATCCGGAGCTTACATGACTTCATCGACATACATCGTTTTCAGCTGAATTATATTCAGTTGAATTAGTAACCCGAGAAGATTAAACAAGTAGACACATGCAACTGTTATAATGATACTTGAGAATTTCCTTTAATAAACCCCGTATATTAGATTCTTAATTCTTATCTCATACATAATGTGGATTTCTAAGTTACGTAGAATATTATACACTGAATTGAATACTTAGTAGGAATTTAATAAGATTTACATATGTAAACAGATTATCACATATCTATATTCACCTCTATATACAAGTAGACACACATAAGTTGTTTCAAAAAATTATTAATCGACGGAAAGAGTATTAATGCCGAAAAGTAATCTTTATATCCAACTAAACATAGATGTCGAATCTTTTCGGTTTGAACGGCAGTTTTTTCTAGCGGTGTCATATGAAATTGTCGCCCATAATTATGACCCTAGTATCGATCTATTGCATTTCTATATGTTTTAGGGTTAGGGTTAGGATTAGGGGTGGAGGGAAGGGTATCTTTTTTTCTTCGGAAATGTAAATAAACCCAATCTGTTTCTCAAACGAGGGACATATCCATACGGCACAGAATGATTTTTTTACCTCAATAGACGTCAGTGATTGGTTGAAATTGCAGAAATTGAAGAAAAATAAACAACAAATATCTTACAAACTATAGAATTTTCTCAATAAAGCCAAGAGAAAAAGATGTTTTATAAACACATTCTACCAGGATACGTCGTGGTGGTGGAGGTGGTGGTGGTGGTGTTTGTGGCAGAGTTGTCCGTATTCGTAGTCTTTGACTGTGAAGCTGTCGTCTGGTTTCTTCCAATTTTTCTTTGTGTCAGTGGCGGAGTTGGCGTCCAATGCTCACACCTGCACCTGTGTAGCTCCTCCCCCTCTTCCCTCCCTCGTGAAGCTGTGGGGAAGGCAGGGTAAGGAAATCAACGTCGTGAGCGTTGTCAAGGAGACCGGCGTTCTTTCTAACAACGACTTCATGGCTTTGAAGACTCCAAAATAGAAATGGCTAAGAAAGCCGAAGGCAAATTTTACAAAATCGGGAAACACACCACACAGGGCAGGTTTCCCGCGCAAAGAATTTGCACAACCGAATGTATTGGTTGTTGCACAACTTTTAGATTAAAAATATAATACAATACGCAAGTATTATTAAAACAAGGGAACATAGAGTTTTTGGTCACTCAGTTGCTTCACCTCCCCCATATTTTATTTAATCATGTGTCAAATACGCTTCGGGATCTTTTCGGTTTGACCGGCAGTTTTTTCTAGCGGTGTTATATGAAATTGTCACCCATAATTATAACCCTAGTATCGATCTATTGCATTTCAATCTGTTTTAGGGTTAGGGTTAGTTAGGGTTAGTTAAGGTTAGGGTTAGGTGTGGGGGGAAGGGTATTTTTTTTTCTTCAGAAATGTAAATAAACCCAATCTGTTTCTTAAACGAGGGACATATTCATACGGCACAGAATGCTTTTTAACTTAATAGACGTCCCTGATTGTTTGAAATTGCAGAAATTGAAGAAAAAAAACGACAAATATCTTATAAACTATAGAATTTTCTCAATAAAGCCAAGAGAAAAGATGTTTTATAAACACATTCTACCAGTATACGTCGTGGTGGTGGTGGTGGTGTTTGTGGCAGAGTTGTCCGCCGTAGTCTTTGACTGTGAAGCTGTCGTCTGGTTTCTTCCAGTTTTTCTTTCTGTCGGTGGCGGAGTTGGCGTCCAATGCTCACACCTGCACCTGTCTTGCTCCTCCCCTTCTTCCCTCCTTCATGAAGCTGTGGGGAAGGCAGGGTAAGGAAATCAACGTCGTGAGCGTTGCCAAGGAGACCAGCCTTCTTTTCGACGACGACTTCATGGCTTGAAGACACCAAAACAGAAATGGCTAAGAAAGCCGAAAGCAGATTTACAGGGTTATTTTACAGGTTTACAGCAAATTTTTAGGGTTAGGGTTAGTTAGGGTTAGGATTAGGGTTAGCGGTGAGGGGAAGGCTATCTTTTTTTTCTTCACAAATGTAAATAAACCCAATCTGTTTCTTAAACGAGGGACATATTCATACGGCACAGAATGTTTCACCTCAATAGACGTCATTGATTGGTTGAAATTGCAGAAATTGAAGAAAAAAAACGACAAATATCTTATAAACTATAGAATTTTCTCAATAAAGCCAAGAGAAAAGATGTTTTATAAACACATTCTACCAGTATACGTCGTGGTGGTGGTGGTGTTTGTGGCAGAGTTGTCCGTAGTCGTAGTCTTTGACTGTGAAGCTGTCGTCTGGGTTCTTCCAATTCTTCTTTGTGTCGGTGGCGGAGTTGGCGTCCAATGCTCACACCTGCACCTGTCTTGCTCCTCCCCTTCTTCCCTCCTTCATGAAGCTGTGGGGAAGGCAGGGTAGGGAAATCAACGTCGTGAGCGTTGCCAAGGAGACCAGCCTTCTTTTCGACGACGACTTCATGGCTTTGAAGACTCAAAACAGAAATGGCTAAGAAAGCCGAAAGCAGATTTACAGGGTTATTTTACAGGTTTACAGCAAATTTTTAGGGTTAGGGTTAGTTAGGGTTAGGATTAGGGTTAGCTGTGAGGGGAAGGCTATCTTTTTTTTCTTCACAAATGTAAATAAACCCAATCTGTTTCTTAAACGAGGGACATATTCATACGGCACAGAATGTTTCACCTCAATAGACGTCATTGATTGGTTGAAATTGCAGAAATTGAAGAAAAAAAACGACATATATCATACAAACTATAGAACTTTCTCAATAAAGTCGAGAGAAAAGATGTTTTATAAACACATTCTACCAGTATAAGTGGATTACTCTTCTATTGATGATTCTAATTATTTTTTATTATTTATTTCTCTAATTTCTATTATGTATCCTCTGTTATATCCCTTAATGTGGTAGTATCTCCGACCTGTTTTTGTCTTTGAGGTTTTTGTTGTTGTATATTTTGGTTTTGTTTGGCTTTTGCTGCGTACCCTCACAACAACATACACATACACACCCATACTAATAATATTATCTTGTTTGCTTCTTACTTGAATGAGTAAGTGTCGATTGACACTTACTTCCGTATGTGTTTGTATAGATATTTGTGTGTGTGTGTGTGTGTGTATGTATGTGTGTATGTGTGTGTTTGTGTGTGAGTGTTTGTGCATAAACACACGCGCTCGCTCACGCGTATGTACGTGCGATGTACGTGTAAAAGGGAGTGTTTTTGAGATAACGGAGGTTAGCTGTAGGTCCCCCTGTGATGTGATACCATTGAAAGTCGATATGTTAATGATACATTGCTAATATTGTTTAATGACTTCACTGTTTATTGGTTTATGTCTAATGAACGTCGGCGGAATGTTCTAGAAGCAGCCAATCGGTCAGAGAGATAAGACACGTTGTGCGGATATTCGAAGCTTTAACAAACAAAACAACACCAACAACAACAGCAGCGATAATAACAATAGCGATAACCACAACAACAGCAGCAATAGCAGGAGGCGCAATGGCCCATTGGTTAGGGCAGCGGACTCGCGGTCGGAAGATCGCGGTTTCGATTCCCGGGCCGAGCGTTGTGTGTGTTTATTGAGCGAAAGCACCTAAAGCTCTACGAGGCTCCGGCAGGGGGTGGTGGCGACCCCTGTTGTACTCTTTCGCCCCAGCTTTCTCTCACTCTTTCTTCCTGTTTCTTGTCCCCGACTTATTACGCAACCGCTGAGCCTGGATGCGCATTCATCCATCCGTCGATGCTCTCGGTGTCGGGGGTTGATCTGCTTTCTCTTCTGCGGGTCTTACGAATAGCAAAGGACCACGTTTCGGACTTCTCCCATCTTGCGAGCTCTGGGACGAAGACCGTTCGCTCAACAGCAGCAACAACAGCAAAAACAGCAGCAATAGCAACAGCAGCAGCGGCGGCAGCGAAATAGCATTTAGAAAGTCTCTTTGTGCTTAGTCTTGTAGAAATAGAAGCTAAATCTCTCTGCATCTTTATAAAATGGAAGAACTCATCGGGTAATGTAGGGTTAAATACATAATGAATGAGACGATGATTATCGCTGAAAAAGCTTTTATCACATGTCTGTCTAATCACTTCTCAACTTCTCAACTGAAGCTTTTAAACCGATTTCCCTCTCAATTATTGTCATTACTTCATGTTTCACTTGAGAAGGAGAATAAGGGCAAACTCCTAACCAGTTCGTTGAAAGGTGGATGAAAGTGGCGAGAATGGTGCGAAGGAACGGACCTAACCCGAGCATATGCCTGTAGTTGGAAAAAAGGTAAGTACAAAAAGGCGCCTGCCCCCAAAGTCTGGTACCCATGGTTTTTTATGGAGTATTTTCCATGAGCATCATATCTCCGCCTATCTCACTCTATCTCCGCCTATCTCTCTCTATCTCCGCCTATCTCATTCTATCTCCGCCTATCTCCGCCTATTTTAGCAGACCGACTCATAGAGCAATACAAGA
>NW_021835190.1:2500-5000 GCF_006345805.1 Octopus sinensis | reverse complement strand
ACTTATTCTATCGGTCTCTTTTGCCGAACCGCTAAGTTACGGGGACGTAAACACACCAGCATCGGTTGTCAAGCAATGCTAGGGGAACAAACAAACATATTCACACACACTTATATATACATACATATATACGACAGGCTTCTTTCAGTTTCCGTCTACCAAATCCACTCACAAGGCACTGGTCGGCCCGGGGCTATAGCAGAAGACGCGTGCCCAAGATGCCACGCAGTGGGACTGAACCCGGAACCATGTGGTTGGTTAGCAAGCTACTTACCAAACAGCCACATATATACATATACATATATACGACGGGCTTCTTTCAGTTTCCGTCTACCAAATCCATTCACATGGCTTTGGTCGGCCCGAGGCTATAGTGGGGACACTTGCCCAAGGTTCCACGCAGTGGGAATGAACCCGGAACCATTTTGTTCGCAAGCAAGCTACTTACCACACAGCCACTACCACGCCTATCTTTATATTTCACGCAACACGTTGAAACATCGATCTGAATAAGCTATTTTGTGTATATTTGCATCAGCTTCGACGTTCTTTACTTAACGTGCTTGTATCAACATATGCATGTCGCTGTGTATTTAACTATGTGTATACTCACACCTTTGTGTATGTTAGATAACATCAGATTTCTTTGTACAAAAAACAAGGAACAATATTTTGATGAAAATTTCCTATGCAGATTCTTTTCGAAACCAATAATGGACATTCCATACACTGTTGCTGTGACTGACAAGAATGTTAGAACGTATAATCTAAAAGCAAAGAATGTACCGTTTGTATATTAAAAATGAAAGCAGAAAAAAAAATATAATACATACATAAATGCACTTTTCAGAAGTAGGTTCTAATTAGTACTTATCAGATATGTTTTTTGCGGTATCACGTTTTGTAGTATATTATTATTAAGTTTGATATAAGCACTTTTATGACAGAACTAAAAAAACGTGACATAAAAATCAAAAATGATGGCAAAAATATTTCAACTGCTAATACGTCTATATATTCGCATACATATATATATATATATATGTATATGTCAATATATATATATGCGTATGTAAATATATATGTGTGTGTGTGCGTGTGTATGTGTGTGAATATGTATGTGTGTCTGTATATATTTATATATATATTTAGGTATATATATTATACATATAATTAATAAATATCAATCAATATGTGAAAATGTATTTTAAGAATGTTTTTTAATGCATCAAAGATCAAAGAGAAATTTGAGAGGTTTTTAAATTTTTTACTTAAAAAGACAATAATAAATAACAATAGCAAAAACAAAAAGACAAAAAAGAAACAAAAAGAAAATTAAAAACTGTATAAATATAATCCAAGCAGGAGCTAGAACGAATAACATTTTATTAACTGTTTGATACGATATTATGTGTGCGTGTGTATGTGTGTGTGTGTATACATATATTATGCATATACATATTGTACATAGACTATCTAAATGTGTATATATGTGTGCATTATGTATATATATATATATATATATATATATATATATATATATATATATCTATATATATATATATATATATATAGCATATATGTCTAATATTAGCACTACAGGTACAGATATAACGTTTGTATAATTATGTAGAATTTATTAAAGATATAAAATAACTTTGTATATACGTATATAATTACGGACGCATACTCAGGTTTGTATGTATGTTTATGTATGTATTCATATATATATATATATATATATATATATATATGTATATATATGTATTTTATATGTATAATATACATATATGTGTATATATATATATATCAATATGTATCTATACATACATGCACAAACACACACACATATACTCAAACACACACATACACATGCACACACACACACATGCACACACACACACACACTCACATGCACACACACACACACACACACACACACACACACATGTAAAATTTTCAAGCACATGTACGTTCGAAAAATATGCCAAAATGTGAAAGAATATATACACCCAAGCGCTTTTATTCTCTTTCTTTGTTTCTTTCGTTCTTGCTTTCATTCATTCATTCTTTCTTTCTTTCTTTCTGCCATTCTTTATTTCTTTCTCTCTTTTTTTTTCGCTGAGTACACGCACAAACACACACATACACACACACATACACACGTACACACTCACTGACATGATTTTATAAAGAATCGTAAACTCGTATAATTTTAATGAATTGTTATTTTCCAACACCGCAAGGAAAAAAAAAAACAAGAAAAAAAAACCCGAAAAACATAAAACCAAGATTTATCTATATTTATTTTTTTTCTTTTCTTTGAAAATGAGAATTGTAAATTTTTATAAATAATGACGATCTTAAGTGAAACAAATTGAAAACAGAAAGTCAGACTTGTTCTATAATTGCGGTTAGACAGGTACTGGTTTTTGAGTGTATATGTATATGTATATGAATATATATATATATATATATCTGTACGTGTATATATATATGT
>NW_021835189.1:20000-42805 GCF_006345805.1 Octopus sinensis | reverse complement strand
AATTTCTCTATCTGTGTGTATCGGCATATCCCAGAGTATGGTTGCTTTCTCGTTTTCTGTGACCTTTTCTGGTGTGTGCCTATACCATCTTTTTTCTGTTGTTATTCCATAATGTTGGCATAGCTTCCAATATATGTAGGTTCCAACTCTGTCATGTCTGTGAATATATTCCTTCGTAGCCAGGACTGGGCAGCTAGAGATAATATGATTTATTGTTTCTTGTCCATCTCCACATATTCTGCAGTTACTTGTAATATTTCTTTTCATTACATGTTTTTGGTAATTTCTGGTGGGGAGGCTTTGGTCTTGTGCTGCAATTAAAAATCCCTCTGTTCTGCTTTGAGTCCTGAGCTTCTCAACCATTGCTGGGATCTTTCTTTGTCTATTTCTTTTGCGTTTAGTTTAGTGCAGTATTTACCATGAAGGGGCTTTTCTTGCCATCGTTTTATCATGGTTCGTTGCTGTTCTATTTTTAGTTTGGATTTCATTTGTTTTATAGCTTTTGTTGTTTCTTCATCATCTTCTTCTTCTTCTTCGTGTTTATTAGGTGGTATGATTTCTTGTTTGTATTTGTCAGCTTCCTTAAATACTGAGAACAGTTTTTTGTTTTGCTCGTGTTTTGCTGCTATCTGGATCAGTTTTCCTTCCTTCTGAAGTAGGTATTTTTGCAGTCCTATGGTGGTTATTTTATAGTAGTTTTCCAGCTGTATAAGGCCTCTACCACCTTCTATACGTTGTATATATAGTCTTTCTATGTCAGATTTTGGGTGATGCATCCTAGATCCTGTTAGTATTTTTCTTGTTTTCCTATCTATTTTGGACAGTTCATTTCGTGTCCAGTTAAGGATATTGTAGCTGTAACTTATAACTGGGACAGCTAAAGTGTTGATACCTATTATCTTGTTTTTAGCATTGAGCTCTGTTTTTAGTATCGATCTAACTCGTCTATAATATTCTTTTTTTATTTTCTCTTTCATTTGTGTGTGTTGTGTCTTATCTAGTTCATGGATTCCTAAGTATTTGTAAGTTTGGCTTTGGTCTAATTCTTTTATTTCATTGGTTTTATCTAGTGTGATGTTGTTACTCTTAACTAGTTTTCCTCTTTTCATGGTTACTTTGGCGCATTTTTCTAATCCAAATTTCATATCTATTTCTTTGGTAAATCCATGAACTGTCTTTAATAGTGTTTGTCATTTGCAGCGTATAGTTTTAGGTCATCCATATATAAAAGGTGGCTGATATTTTTGCCGTAACATTTATATCCGCATCCAGTTCTATTTAGCATATCAGATAGAGGTGACAGTGCCAAGCAGAAAAGGAGTGGAGAGAGCGTGTCTCCCTGGAATATTCCTCTTCTAATGGGGATGTCTTTGGTTTTCATGAGTCCCTCTTTTGTTTGGAGGTGTAGGACTGTTTGCCATTTATTCATAGAGTGCTCTATGAATTTTATGATTGTTGGTGCTACTTTGTTAATGGCTAGTGTTTCGAGGATCCATGTGTGGGGGATGCTATCAAACGCCTTTTTGTAGTCAATCCAGGCCATACTGAGGCCTTTCTTCTTTCTGTGGCTGTCTTCAGTTACGGCTTTATTAATCATTAGTTGATCTTTACAGCCATATGAGCCCTTGCGGCATCCTTTCTGCTCTTCTGGGAACAGTTTGTTTTCGTCCAGGTGCTTGTTCAGCCTTTGCGATATCACTGCAGTAAATGCCTTGAACATAGTAGGGAGGCAGGTTATTGGCCTGTAGTTTTCTGGTTTTGCTGTTTCATTTGATTTGGGAATTAAGATGGTTTTCCCCTTCGTGAGCCATTCAGGCATTGTCTCTGGCTCTGCTAGTATGCTGTTAAAGTTTTCAGCCAGCTTTTTGTGCATTCCTGTTAGATATTTCAATCAGAAGTTGGGGATCTTGTCATGCCCAGGTGCCTTCCAGTTGCTTAGTTTTTGCAGTGCCTGGGTGACCTCTTCAGTTGTTATGGAGGTCCAAAGTTGTTCAGATGCCGAGTTTGTTATTTTGATACTCCTTTTTTTTGGCTGTTCGTTCGCCGACCATATTTCTCTCCAGAATTCTTCCAACTCTTCTGCCGTTGGTGCTGCAGTGACTTCTATTTTATTTTTTTCCAGTTCTTGGTAGAACTTTTTGGGGTTGGAGTTGAACTTTTTGTTCTGTTCAAAGAAGCGTTGGCGTTTCTCGTACCGGCGGATCCTTTGAGCTTTGGCAAGGATATCTTGCTTCAGCTTTTCTTTTATCTCCGGCAAATCTTTTTCTGTGATGTTATATTTGCGGAGCATTTTTGTTCTCTTTTTGTTGCTCAGTAGCGTTGATTGTTTGCTGATTTCATTAAGAATCGACAGGTCTTTTCTAATTTTTTAAATTTTGTTTTGGATGTTATTTATCCACAGGGTTTGTTTGGGTGGTGGTACTCCTGTTTGGGCGGGTTTGGGTGAGTATCCAGCTTCTTTTGTGGCTGCAGTGGCTGCTGCGTATATCAAGTCATTTAGTTCAGTGATATCGCTTTTTTTTTGTTTCAGTGGCTAGTTCAGTGACGGCTAGGTTTATGCTGTTATTATTATTATCATTATTATTATTATTATTATTATTATTATTATTATTATTATTATTATTATTATTATTATTATTATTATAATTACTATTATTATTATTATTATTATTATTATTATTATTTTTATTATTATTATTATTATTATTATTATTATTATTAGTATTATTATTTTTATTATTATTGTTATTATTATTATTATTTTTATTATTATTATTATTCAGTAGTTTTTTTTTATAGCGTGCTTTCACTTCACTACCGAGCGCAGCTCTGTGTGCCTTGGGTATGTGCTGTGATTTGTTGTGATGCTCTGATGGTTATTGTATGGAAAGTGTTCTGCGTAGGATGTGTGCAGTGCCTAGTAGTGCAATTTTCTGTATGTTATATGTGTTTGTAAGTCCTGGTGTTTTTGTTATGTATTTGTCTGAATATTTGTTTATCATACCTAATGCGCCTACTATGATAGGAATTGTTTCTGTTTTTAGATTCCACATTCGGGTTACCTCTATTTCCAGGTCTTTGTATTTTGAAAGTTTCTCCATTTCTTTTAGAGACACGTTGTCATCTGCCGGTATTGATACATCAATTAGAAAGCATTTTTTTTTCATGATCTCTGACAACTATATCTGGTCTGTTGTTCTTAATTTCTCTATCTGTGTGTTTCGGCATACCCCAGAGTATGGTTGCTTTGTCGTTTTCTGTGACCTTTTCTGGTGTCTGCCTATACCATCTTTTTTCTGTTATTCCATAATGTTGGCATAACTTTATGTATATGTGTAAATCTTTATGTATATGTGTGTGTATATTTGTGCTTGTATGTGTTTAATAATAATAATAATAATAATAATAATGAAATGATTGTGTAGAGTGTATATATCTGCTGTCAACAACCTCTCAGTGGAGTACTGGACATGCCGTCGGTAATGATTTGCAGACATGCGCTGAGACCGCGACATCTCCTGCGTTTCTTTAACGGTGAGCATGGGGATTGACTATTTGTCAAGTGGGTCTTTCCGCAGCTCGTCTCATTGATGAAGCTACAGTACTGAGTCAAGCGTTGGCCAAGAAAGGGCGCTTGGCACCTGGAGTGTCGGCAAGCTCTCACAGCTTTCTGTCAGTCGGGCAACGCGGGCGTTCCACCATGGATTTCTATAGGGGATTAGTAGAGGGGAAAGAACAACGACGAAATCGGGGTAAATTCTGGGCGTTGGTGGGGTGAATCAACTAACTGGTCTTTAACTTCCAGGAATCCCTGGCCTGGCAGTGCTACCGGGGAGCTCTGCCGATTCAAGACAAGCTCTACAGATACGAAAGTGTTGTCGGACGGATATATCGGGGTTGTGCGCAGGGCGATGAAATAGTCCTGAACTCGTCCGTCCAGTTTATGCGCCGAGTTGATTGTAAAGATCGCTCCGCCACCTTCTTTAGGCCGGGAAGGAAGAGCAGTTTCTTCTGCCCGGTGGCTAAAGAATTAGAGTGGTGGATGAGATTGAAAACATTGAAGACTAAACCTCCTTCACAGTAAAATTATGTCATTTAATATTATCATTTAATATTATCATTAATATTCACTTCAGTTTTATATTAAAGAAACACTTAGGCATGGTTATGTATCTCATTGCATCACACACAAACACACACACAAACACACACACACACACACACACACACACACACACACACACACACACACACACACACACACACACAGATACCGGCAGACAATTAGCTGTATATTTTCAATTTATTTTTATCTTTCACTTTTTGCAGAAGGCATCCAGAATACTGGAGACTATCTGAGATAGAAATACATTAAACAGTTTAGAGACCCCTGCATGTCTTCCCCTCCCTCTTCCCCTCACTCCTATGAAAATAGGACATCAAGCTATTGAAGTTTTGGGTGCAGATGAGCTCTCTCTCTCTCTTTTTTACTCTTTTACTTGTTTCAGTCATGTGACTGTGACCATGCTGGAGCACCGCCTTTAGTCGAGTAAATCGACACCAGGACTTATTCTTTGTAAGCCTAGTACTTCTTCTATCGGTCTCTTTTGCCGAACCGCTAACTTACAGGGACGTAAACACTCCAGCATCGGTTGTCAAGCGATGTTGGGGGGGGGAGACAAACACTGACACACAAACACACACACGGATATATATATATATATATATATGCATATATACAACGGGCTTCTTTCAGTTTCCGTCTACTAAATCCACTCACAAGGCTTTAGTCGGCCCGAGGCTATAGTAGAAAACACTTGCCCAAAGTGCCACGCAGTGGGACTGAACCCGGAACCATGTGGTTGGTAAGCAAGCTACTTACCACACAGCCACTCCCGCGCCTATAGAAGTTTGGAATATAATTATGTGTCAATTATTATAATCGTTATATATCTCAGTGCATCACACACACACACGCACAAACACACACACACACACACACACACAGACCAGGACATATACACTTGAAGACCCTTCATACCACAAAATCCTCGCCTGTCATCCTTCATTCGTATAAAATATTGCTACTTTGATAACGAAAATTCTTTTCCCATAACTTTAAAGCTGCTAAAACCTTTAACTCCTCTTCAGAATTGTTATAATTTCTCTATCATAAACTTTATTTCACAAACGTAATTTTGTGAAACGAACAATTGTTAAATGAATTTGTATCGTTTGCTTCCATGTCAATCATTATATATACCATGTAAATTATTATCGTTATTGATAACGTGATTTTCTGAAGTGACAGTATCGTTAATGATTCTATCGTCTGCTCACAGAAAATATTTGGCTGCTATTTCTAGCACATCCAGCTTAAACTTCAGAGATTCCTCACGAAGAGAATGGTGGATGACAATGTGAACACTGGAGGGTCTAACAAAGAATTTAGAAATGTAATTCATTTTTATGTTGACTTTGGACGTTGTATTTGGGAAGAGATCGATGATCAATAGTTATCGAGCAAAAGTGAGATGATTCTAAAACATGAAAAATCTGTCGTCTGATCGTATAACAATATTTTGATCATTTCCGGTTAATGTCGCTTTTAAACGATTTTTCTCAAATATTTTTGTTTCTTCCTTTGCTTCTGACGTTATTTCTTTGATACGAAAGTTTCTTGAGAGTATTACTTTTTCTTTGCCCCTCCACTGTTCATAAGTGTTGGCTAGGTTTTCATTGTTTAGGGCTCAGCAATATGCTTGTTTTCTTTTATTTAATATCTTAACCCGGATGTTTTTCATTTGATTTCTCTTTTTGTATGTCTCCTTTTTCCAAGCTGAGTTCATTCATTTCTTTTAGTACGTTTTGTGTGGTTGAATTTAGGTTGTGGATATCAGTTTCTGGAGTTCTGCTTTGGTTCTCATTTTGTTGTTGGTATGTAAGAAGGGAATAAAGTGTTTCTATGTAGATTTGCGTCTTCTGTGCCATTTCATGGAAGGCATCAGCAAGGCAATTATTTTTTATCATGGTTGAAAGTTTTTGGTAAATTTCTTCTAATAATATTTCATACTTCAGTGATTCGGCACACACACACACACACACACACACACACACACATATACACACACACACACACACATATACACACACACACACACAAATGTGCATGAATGTATAAAATATATATATATATATATATATATATATAATATATATATATATATATATATATAATATATATATATATATGAATAAATGAAAGAATGGAGTCGAACGAAGATTTTAACAAAATTCCTTTACTCTCGACAGATGTTTCGAAGACGGCATACTTTTAATTCCGAAGGAATAAATGGGGCATTATGCCATCTTCTCATCAGGAAAGATAAGGAGCCTCTTTCAGCCACAAGAGGAACAAAATTTTTGATAATTGCCTATATGGTGACCACAGTGATAATGAGTGTTTTTTATAAAAATATTCCGTTATAAGCAATGGCTTCAAAAATGGGTAGAAGGAGGCAGTAGTAAAAATGAGTAGGGGACAATATGTATGTTGTATGTATGGGGATGTGCGGGTGTGTGCTTGTGTTAATGAGTGCGAGTGTTTGTGTATGTGTATGAGTGTGAATATAAGTTCATTTGTGTCTGTGTGTGTATGTGTTATTGTGTGTGTGAGGGAGACAAACGTCAAATATACTTAGTAGTAAGGTGTGAAATTTGTGTGTGTGTGTTTGATCGTGCGTGTTATAGAGAGGGAGATATATATATATATACATACGTCAAAAATTTTGTTGCAATGGCATTAGCATTGCAACAAAATTAGCATTGGCATTGGCATTGGCCACGTCGGGCCCAAATATTCTTCCTGATTTCTGTTGAAACTGAACAGATCAGCCCTTTCACAACCACCATGCAATGTTATTCTAAAATTAAGCAATCACATAATCAAAATCTCAAAGCTAGAAGATAACGTATGATTAATTGTAAACGTTGTGAAGAAATAAGTAATTCATCTGAATGTTGAAGGAATATCCCCTTCTAGCTGGTACACTAATGAAACAGCAATTCCATCTCAAATTACAAGTGGGGTCTTTTTTAAGGACACATTTCAGGTACGAGGGAGTGGTTAAGAATGTTAGTAGTACAAAAAATCGGGTCGGTATTTTTCTTAGTAGTTGAGTTTTGTTAAGTGTTGCTTGAGGCCGAGAAGGGTCAAATGACAGTAGAGGCGGTTGAATTGCAAAACTTTGAAGAAATTTGTGATGTGTGTTGGTGAGATTTAGGAGGCTGAGAGGGGGATGAAAAAGCGATTGATCATAATACTTGGAATAAATTGTGTTGACTTGTCGATTGTCAGGTTGACTCTTGTTTTACGTTAGAGCTTTGATGGGCCTGGGGGCTTGCTATAGGATTATTTAGAATTAGTGGAGTGCATGAATGTCGGGCAGTATTTATGCTTACATGAATAAATAACGTCAGAGAATTTAACAGCGAGGAGTTGTGGAGGCGAAGAATAGTTAATGACTCTTTTATACATAATATACATTTCCCTATATATGTGTGTTGTAGAGGGGAGCTTCACATACTATGGACCACGATAGAGCGTATTGGACATTGTTTTGAATTGAGGTTGTATATGTGTGTTGCTAAAGATTGAAATAGTTTAGATTTGGGATTAGTGAAAGAATACATATGAGCACGACAACGGCATTCAAAATCCTCAGTGCCATAAATATACACCTTTGCCTGGTGGGTGCATGGGGTCCTCACGTGACACTTATAGATTACGCTTTTGAGGAGACAGGTGTCTGCATACCGTATATTTCAGAAGCGCGACAGTTACAAGTGGTTGGGGTTTACTAATAGTAATGTTGATGTTGGGTGGTTTGTTGTTAGTGGGGAGAATCTAAATTAGGATTTATATTAGTATCGGATTGGGAGGTTGTAATGGAACTAATATTTGTCGTCTCGTAGATAGGGTTGTAGAATGCAGTGCAAGAGATGAGATACTTAGAGGACTGGTGTTGGAGTTTATGTTTTTTTCCAGGAGGTTATTATATAGTTATATATAGTTATATATATAACTATTGTTAGGTGCAGTAGAGTAGGAGATCTTCACTGATGATTTATTAAATAGAGGATAAGATTGTTTACGTTGTGGACAACAATTAGATTTTATAATTTTGAAAAATAATTTTGCTAGAGATTTAACTTGGAACGAGAACGGTGATACAAACCATAGGAGTTCGCGTTTCCTAGCCTTTGATTGTTTACAATGTGTGGATGAAGTTCGCTGATTCGAAAATGGAGGTTTGTTGTTGTTATAGGCTCGAGGTGGCCAGTGATGCGAAGAAGTTAAGGTGAGTCTTTTTTGGGAGTTGCTGGATTGGTGTCGAGTTGAAGTAATGGCCTTTGAATCAGTGGAAGAGATTTGCTATTTCAGTTTTAAGCTTCGCGTTATTGATATAATAGGTAATTCTGTTCATTTTGAGGGCCTGATTATAATGATAGACATGTATATAGGCTAAAAGGGGATAAGTTTTGGATGATTAGAGAGGACATTTAAGTATTGTAAAGATTGGTTGGGTTTATAGAAAGGACGGTATAAGTTAGTGCTTAATTAAAGATTAACGTCCAAAATATTGGTATCAATTTCGAATGAAATACTTAGGATGAAGATGTTGGAGAGTTTGCGTAGGGCTGTCCTTGTGTGCTCTACTGAAGGTTCAGTTAATCCAGTTACTGCAAGAATTTGCATCATCCCTCTATTGTCCGCCGGTTATGTTGGGGAAGCATTGTTTAATCTGGGGGATGAGGAACAAGCCCACAAGGTCTGTGCGTGGGCGGAGTCCGATGATTCCATTGTTATATCGAAGTAATCCATAGATTCGTTGGGCGTTCAATAATTACACTTAAATTGAATTAAAGTTTTCTTCATTGCCAGAGTGATATTCATATCCGATCTGCGGATGGTAGCATAATTTCGGGCAAATATTAAGGCTTTATCCAAAAGTATTTGTGATATTGACGGGTAATCATTTGATACTGTTTTATAATTTAGAGTTGAGGAATTATGTATGATATTTGAATTGGACGGGTAGATGTCTACACTTTATTGTTAACAGGACATCTGAAGAAGACTGGAGAATTCCTCATCCGAAACGTTGTAGTAACAACTAACAAGATGAGGACACCTGTCCTTCGATTGTAAATATTCTTTTCTACTCTAGTCACAACGCCCGAAATTTTGGGGTAGGGCCCAATTGATTAGATCGACCACACGATGCAACGGGTACTTAATGTTTCAAACCCGAAAGGATGAAAGGTAAAGTCGAAATCGGCAGAATTTTGAGCTCAGAACGTCAAAACAGAACGCTAATCATTTTGCCCTGCGTGCAAACGTTTCTGCCAACTCGGTGCCTTGTCCATTGTAAATATTGCAATAATTTGACATGTCAAACTGAAGGAAATTCGTGCGTTTATGGTGGAAAGAGGGAAACCAAAAATAACATCTCAAGTGCAATTACATAGCGGGAGCTCAACGTTATTCCTGACACGGTGTATAATACGGTCAATAATGCATTAACTAATTCGACCAAAGTCAGATTTTCTGAGGTAAATGAGTCGGATGGAAAGCCTAGAATAGAAGTTATAATCTCCCTCTCATACCCTTATCTGATATCGAACCGCTTAGGTCCATCCTTTTTTCACTAATTTAAATTCGACATAGACTAAACCACTTCCTACCACTCTCCACCATCAGTCGGTTATGATCTTGAAATCTATTTTCTCCATCTTGCAACTATTCTCTGTCTAAACATCCCTAACTCCCCCTCCTAATAAATGTAACCCATTATAAAATCAATCAGTCTTTAACCTCTATTATGTCAACACTTTAAATGGAAAATCTTTAAAATAAAATTCTTCCCCCGGAGAGGTGATGTTATCCAACAATGGACCCTGATATCTGTCATATATCAGGACCACAAAGATCCCTAAAACGGCCGTAGAACATTTAAAACTCTACCTATACTATTTGTGATACTGTTTTATCTGAAAATTAGACTGTCTTCTTAATATCCATACACATTTACCTTTTTGTTTTCCATTCAATGTATCTTCATATGTAAATGTAAATAAATATCTAGCTTGCTTGTCGTTTCTTTACATATCTAAAGTCTCAAGTTCTAATCTCTTCAGCACTTCGAAGTGTTTCTATATATAGTGAACACCTGTATTTAAAGTAGAAAATAATATATATATATATGAATATGTATGTATATATATAAACACATATACATACGCACGTCTATATATATATATATATATATTATATATATATATATATATAATATATATATATATATATAAAATATTTAAAAATTGAGGGAGATAAATTAATATTAATTTTAATATCAATTTAAAACCAGTAGTCCAGCATTCAAAAAATCTGAGGAGTCAGAGAAAATTCAAATATATGTGTATATTGGCAGGGCTGGCCTGCTAGGTAGCCGGCCAGAATGCTAGAAGAAGATCATCAACGATCAAACTACAAGGGAAATTCTCTAGAGGAAGAATTCAGCGAACACCAGAACCAACTTTGGCGGGCAGGACATATGAAAAATTAAATAAATAACAGACTTAAATGCATACCTCGGTTTCGGTCTTAACAAAAGAATTACTTGCATAATTCAAGTGTCCGTGACTTCTTCAGTACATTCGGTCCTCGTGATGCAAACTGCAAGACTAACCCCAGCTCTCTGTGTCAAGACAGACACGTGCTTAGTCTTACTGATTACATCGGGAATAAAATTTCAAATGTCTTGGTTCTGGCGCGCTGAGAGACTCCTGAAGCGAAGGGCTGCAGTGAATAATTCACTGCGGATAGTGCTTACAACTAGGGAACGTATTTATTTAAATATTTAAAAATTGAGGGAGATAAATTAATATTAATTTTAATATCAATTTAAAACCAGTAGTCCAGTGCAAGTAATTCTTTTGTTAAGACCGAAACCGAGGTATGCATTTAAGTCTGTTATTTATTTAATTTTTCATATGTCCTGCCCGCCAAAGTTGGTTCTGGTGTTCGCTGAATTCTTCCTCTAGAGAATTTCCCTTGTAGTTTGATCGTTGATGATCTTCTTCTAGCATTCTGGCCGGCTACCTAGCAGGCCAGCCCTGCCAATATACATATATATATATATATATATATATATATATATATTATATATATATATATATATATATATATATATATATATATATATATATATATATATATATATATATATATATATGTATATATACATGTATTTATTTATATTAAGGGCATTACTATATAGAAATGTTCCGCGCTAAGAGGGACTCTTGAAGTCAATACTACTATAATAACCACATTGAATCAAATGCAAGGATATATGTGTTCGTGTGGTACGTTGATTTCTGTTTATTTTTATATTTCTTGACGATGCTTGCGCTGATGAGTGAAAAGTGCATTTTGTGCACTAATTACGAAATCATATGATGTTCAGCTACGTCTGTTTCTGGAGGCTCGCTTTGAGAGTTGCATTCCCTCGCGTTCGGTACAATGTGGGCATTATAGTAGTTTTGACTTCAAGAGACCCTCCTAGCGTGAGGCATTTGTGTATAGTAATGCTCTTAATATAAATAAATATATTTATAGGGAATAATTAATAAAGTTTCCCTTATGAGGTTTCTCACGCTAACTACTTGATAAATCCTCGACAAGATTTTATACTATATTTCAATTATATATATTTATTGGTAGCCCCAAACTCACTTTGTTATATATACACACATGTATATATATATATATATATATATATATATATATATATACTATTATATATATATATATATATATATATATATATATATACACATATATACATATATGTATATATCTATGTATATGTGAGCGTGTGTATGTATATGTGTATGTGTTTCAGTTCATCCACCATGACCGCTTGGAAACAGGTTCTGGTTTTTTCACGTCCCAGTAATTTGGCCGATCGGAATCTTGTTAAATTCCTTACAACCACTTGAAACTTTTCACGTTTTTACCACATCATTTCCAAAGCATTTACGTCTGATGCAGAATTGCCTGCCGCTGATGATAATTGCATTCATGTTTTTTTTTTTTTCTGTTAATTAATAATAAAGAAATCAAAAGTATAAAGTTGCGTAACCGTAGGCAAATCAGCGGAAGGGACCGCGAGAATACGCAGCAGGCTTAACAACAAATACTGGGGTCGATTTGTTCGACAAAAACACTTTAAGGCAGTGCCCCAGCATAGGCGTAGCCCATGGATGACAAACATAAGGGGTTGTTTACAGCTCTGGTTTAAATTCCACGCCATAAATTAGAATTGACGGATCTCATCGAAGACTGCGAACGGGATTGAAGCTCTATGGTTTGTGTTCCTGAAATTTTAAAGCATGCAACAATAGAAAATGATCTATCTATCGATCAATCAATCGATCATCTATCTATCTCTCTATCTCTCTATCTATCTATCTATCTATCTATCTATCTACTGTCCCTAAAAGGTCGAGCGGAGGTGGCGAACACGTACATCGCGTCCGTCATCTACTACCGCCTGACCGTCGTACCTTGTCCCGACCCTACCATCACCAAACTACAACGCATCCTCTTTCGCTCTTGTGGAAAGGATGCGTCCCGATGGTCAGGCGATCCATTTGCTGTCAACACCCGTTAAAAGGAGGGCTGGGCATGCCGTGGTTGATGATGCGCAGACACGCGCTGAGACTGCGACATCTCTGGCTCTATGTAGACGACGGTGAACAGGTGTGGTCGCCGTTTGTGAGGCACGCTTCCCGCAGCTCGTCTCCATGACCGAACTGCAGTCGTGGATCAAAAAGAGGCCGAGGAAGGGCGAATGGCACCGCGAGTGTCGCGTTGCTCTCAAGCAACTCTGCCGTCCTGGGTCGACCTTAAGTGACTTCAACACAACCAAAGCATTCTATAGGGGTTTAGTGGAGGGGAGGTACGACGACGAGCTCGGGGCGAACCTGGACGTCGACGAGGAGTACCTGACCCGCCTGTTCGGGACGACTTTCGGGCCAGGGCCTATGGACAACTTCCAGAGATCCCTGGCCTGGCAGTGCTACCGAGAAGCGCTACCCGTTCGGGATAAGCTCTACAGACACGGCTCGAGAAACACGGGGCCGACCTGCCCGAGATGCGGTCAGAGCGACGAAACCGTTCTGCACGCACTCGTTCAGTGTCCAACAATTTCCGACCTGTGGGCTTATGTCGAACAACTGCTGTCACAGTGTTGGACGAGTCGGTTTATCAGCTGAGTCTATCGTCAATATTGTCACGCCTCCTTCCTTCAAACGGGAAGGAAGAGCTATTTTCATCATCCTTGTGGCTATGGCGAAAGAATGTATCTGGTGGACGCGTCTGAAAGGATTGGAGACAAACACTTTCTCTCTGGTCAATCTCTCATCAACTTCTTCAAGTACCACTTGAAAAGGAAAGTGAGAGTAGAGAGGCAAGTTTTGTCTAGCGAATGTTTTAAAAAAAGATGGGTGAATGTAGCAAGGATGGCACGTATGATGACGAAGCCACTTTGAGCATAATCCTATGAACCCAGAAATTGAAAACAGAGGGTTACCCACTTGCAAACAAATGTGGTAACATATAACAATATTGACCAAGGTTACCGTGGTCTTTTTCGTAGGCTTTTCTTCCCACAGATAAACCTTACTTGCTTTCCCTTCCCTTACACATATATCATAACACTGTGATACACGATCCCTATTGATCGTTCCTTTTTTTTTTCTCTTCCCCTTTTTCTCCTTTCTATTCTTTTTTTCATTTCTCTTCTCTTTTGTTCCTTTCCCTTTCTTTTTTTTCTTTATTCTTTTTATTTTTTATTCTATTTTTTCTTTTTTCTTTTTTTTTGTTCTTTTCTTCCCCTTTACGATCCCTCTTGATCGAAAACCTACGCCACCCCCTTTTTTTTCATCCCCCAAAAGAAAAGCTCTACCTTGTAACTTGTCCCATCTGTGTGCAGCCCTGTGTGGCCAATAAAGAAACTTATCTATCTATCTATCTATCTATCTATCTATCTATCTATCTATCTATCTATCTATCTATTTATCTATCCATCAATCTATCTATCTATGTCTATCTATCTCTATCTATCCATCTATCTATCTGTCTATCCATCTATCTATCTATCTATCTATCTTTCTATCTATCTATCTATCTATCTATCTATCTATCTAACTATCTATCTATCTATCTATCTATCTATCTATCTATCAATCAATCTATCATGTGTCTGTCTTGCTATCTCTCTATCAATCATTGTCTCTATCTTTATTTATCTATCTCTCTATCAATCAGTGTATCTCTATCTATCTATCGATATATATATATGGTATAATACACAATATATACATTCATTTCCATATACTTATATTCACACACACCAAACACACACGCAGACACATACATCACACACACATTAACATAATATAAAGGGAGAGGAAAATCAAATCATGGGACGCAACTTTCAAGCATTGTACTACAATCCAGGCTCTGGTCAACCACATCGAATGGTCCGGCAAAACGGGAAACTCTTTATGGTAAACAGTCGTTGTCTTCCACTTAGTTCCAAAATTCCGAGTTCACTATTTCGCGTTTCTTTTCTGTGTAAAAGACATTAAAATAAGAACGAATAATTACACACATGAGGAAACTTATTTTGTAGCATACAATATATACTATCCAATTTAGTTATTTTAAACCTGTGAACGACACGCATTTCTACTGCATGTATATCACAAGCATTAGCATCAGGTTACATGCTGCCGGTTGCAAATTCAAGCAACAGTGTGCAGTAATAATAACTTTAGAATTAGTTGCTGTTACTGGTGGAATGTAGAATAAGGTGCATGCCATTGCTTCAATTTGAATCAACACAGGATGCAACCTTACACACCAGGCACAAGAGTGTGCTATTATACACATATACACACCCGCAAACACACACATACTCACACATATCACACATACACACACACATACATATATATATGCATAATTGTGTGCGTTGTGTTCCGCTACTTCAATGAAAAAATGTATGGTAAATAAACAAATGACGCAACATATCTATATATATATTATATATATATGCGCAAATTATATATATATATAAACATTCACTAACTCTTACGAACAGATGTGAAACCAATTCTTTGGTAAGTTACGATTTCATTATATTATATCGGCGGCATGTATTGGCCATCGTCCAGACACCTCAACGGCATTTAGGATGGGATAAAAAGGTTCACCACCGTTAAGACCTCATAAGTTTGTGTCCCCAAATTACCTAAAATGTTTTTATGCTTTTATTTTGACTTCAGTAATTTTCAGTTACCCATTAGCATTGGCACTGGCCACGTCGGGCCCAAATATTCTTCCTGTTTTTCTGTTGAAACTGAACACATCAGCCCTTCACAACCACCATGCAAAGTTATTCTAAAAGTAAGCAATCACATAATCAAAATCTCAAAGCTAGAAGATAACGTATGATTAATTGTAAACGAAGTGAATAAATAAGTAATTCATCTGAATGTTGAAGGAGTATCCCCTTCTAGCAGGTACACTAATGAAACAGCAATTCCATCTCAAATTACAACACGTGGGGTCTTTTTAAGGACACATTTCAGGTACGAGGGAGTGGTTAAGAGTGTAGTAGTACAAAAAATCGGGCCGGTACTTTCCTAGTAGTTGAGTTTTGTTAAGTATTGTTTGAGGCCAAAAGGGTCAAATGACAGAGGCGGTTGAATTGCAAAAAGTTGATGAAATTTGTGATGTGTGTTGGTGAGATTTAGGAGGGTGAGAGGAGGAGGAAAAATCGATGATCATAATACTTGGAATAAATTTGGGATGCGTGTTATTATATTTATATTTCTGTAGGTACCTATATATATATATATATGTTGACTACTTCATGTTTTTAATAATGTGTATTAATGTAGGAGTTTATATGTTAATATATGTGCGTGTATGTGTATGTGTTTGTATATATGTATGTAAGAGCTTGTATGTATATATTATGTATTTGTAAATGCAAGTTTGGATATTCAGATTTATTGCATATGCTCATATATATATATATATATATATATATATATATATATATATATATAATTTTACATACATATTTGCATTCATAGACATACACATACACACACAACACACCACACACACACAACACACACACACTATAAGCTATTTGGAATGTGTTCACTTGTCGATTGTCAGGTTGACTCTTGTTTTACATTACAGCTTTGATGGGCCTCGTAACGGCAGAAGAAATACCGCGAAGCATTTCGCGCCCGAGGTACTGAAGATTCTGCCAGCTCTCACCGCCTTGTCTACTGTATCTTCTCCTATATATGCCGGCCCTAATGGCAAATAGTAATAATAATAATAATAATAATAATAATAATAATAATAATAATAATAATAATATAATAATAATAAAATAACAATATATAATGATAATAATAATAATAATAATAATCATAATAATCATAATAATAACAACAACAACGAAAATAATATTATATAATAATAATAATAATAATATAATAATAATAATAATAATAATAATAATAATAATAATAATAATAATAATAATAATAATAATTGTTTTATTATTACTATTATTATTTTATTAATATATTATTATTATTATTTATTATTATTATTATTGGAAATTTTTTCAGGCTAAACTTTTCACTCACTTCTTCACGTCATTTAATGCAATCGTTAACGTGATATTCCCTTCAGTTTCATATTAAAGAAAGCTTAGGTAGGGTTATGTATCTAATTGCATCACAACACACAGACACACCACACAACACTCACAATCGTACACATCAACCCACTCATCTTCTTTCTTTCCCCTCTCTCTCTCTCGTCTATCACTCCCTATCCCCCCTCTAATTTTAACTCTTCCACTTCCACCGCCAATCATCATAAACTGCTGACTGAAACTTTTCAAACCAAAAGTATATAATGAGAAATACAGATGCCATATATATATATATTAATATTATATATATATATATATATATATATATGTCTTAGGATGTTTAAATTCGTATCAGCTAACACGGAATACGTCATCATAATACTGTTCACAAAGCGGTGATAGAGCAAAGCTTACCCAAGAGAAGTCGGTTCTATCTATCGGCCGAGTCCGTAGTGAAGATCGATCAGCCCTTTTCCATCAGTCCGGAAGGTCAGGCAATTTACTTCTGTCTATAGCAGTAGCGAAAGAGGCTGTATTGTGGACCAGGTTAAAAGGACTAAAGGCAGAGGAAAGGAAGATGAGGGTGTAGAGTAAAGTGCTGCCTCTCAGTACATTTGCCAAAAGGTGGATGAATAGCGAAAATGGTACGTGTGAGTGGACCTACTCTAATAACGCGCCTGTGGGCTAGTGAATTTGAGAGGGAGGAGAGTGCTCTTCCCAGATGCCCCGAAGCGTCGAGTGGTTCAGGATTGGGGTGTGGGTACCTGAGCCAACTCCAGGGGATTACCTGCACCTATTACGAACTTTCATTGTTATATTATTTTGTCGGATATCATTGTTATTCTTTTAACTGTGTAGTCGTTGTCTCTGCGTGAATTCCCCACTGTCCATGTCTACTGTATCCTGTTTCTTTACTAACCACAAGGAGCTAAACACAGAAAAGACAAAAAAGGACAGACAAACGGATTAAGTCGATTATATCGACCACAGTGCGTAACTGGTAATTCTTTAATCGACCCCGAAAGGATGAAAGGCAAAGTCGACATCGGGGGAATTTGAACTCAGAAGGTAACGGCAGAAGAAATACCGCTTAGCATTTCGCCCGACGTAATAAAGATTCTGCCAGCTCTCACCGCCTTTTCTAATGTATCTTCTCCGATATGCCGGTCTTATTGGCAAATAATAATAATTATAATTATAATAATAATAACAATAATAATAATAATAGTAAGGGTTGTTCAAGGATGTTGAACGAAACACCTATGTTTCCAGAGGTGAATTATTCAAACCCCAAAGAATCCCTCTCAACACATGGCTATGATACTCCCCCACTACTTCTGTTCGTGATCAGAGATGCACATATCATCAGCCACTAAGGGACATGCTCAACTGGTTAAGGTCGAACAACTGACAAGCAAATCTGTGGTATTGAGCAGAATATTTACTGTAGCCCATCTTCTTGGTATAGAGGATGGGCTCCAGCAAATATTCTGCTCAATACCACAGATTTGCTTGTCAGTTGCTCGACGTTAACCAGTTGAGCATGTCCCTTAGTGGCTGATGATATGTGCATCTCTGATCACAAGCAGAAGTAGTGGGGGAGTATCATAGCCATGTGTTGAGAGGGATTCTTTGGGGTTTGAATAATTCACCTCTGGAAACATGGGTGTTTCGTTCAACATCCTTAAACAACCCTTACTCAGAGACCTTTTGAGCAGGATGGGTTACTCGACCAGAAGAACATTCTAACTGGGCCCCACCTACAAGGTCATGTACTGTTTATCTTGATATGAGATCACCATGTCGCGCACTTATGGTTGTGATGCATGTGCCTGGTGTACCCTTATCAGACGGGCAGTCATGATGGGTATACTGGGCTTCGTATATTTTACCCTAGTGTCACTTTGATGGCATGCACTGCTTCTCATCACTTAATAATAATAATATAATAAATAATAATAATAATAATAATGATATAATAATAATAAAAATAATAATTATTGTTTTATTATTATTATTATTATTATTATTATTTATTTATTATTATTATTATTATATTATTATTACTATTATTATTATTATTATTATTATTATTGGAAATTTCTTCCGGGTAAACTTTTCACTCACTTCTTCACAGTAAATTTACGTCATTTAATGCAATCGTTAACGTGATATTCCCTTTAGTTTCATGTTAAAGAAAAGCTTAGGTAGGGTTATGTATCTAATTGCATCACACACACAGACACACACACCACAGACACACACACACACACACACACACACTCACAATCGTACACATCAACCCACCTCCTCTTCTTTCCCCTCTCTCTCTCTCTTCTATCACTCCCTCTCACCCTCTCTCATTTTAACACCTTCACTTCCACCGCCAATCATCATAAACTGCTGACTGAAACTTTCCAAGTCGAAATTATATAATTAGAAATACAGATGCCATATATATATATATATATATATATATATATATATATATGTCTTAGGATGTTGAATGTTCGTATCAGCTAACACGGACTACGTCATCATAATACTGTCCACGAAGCGTTGATAGGCGCAAAGCTTATCCAAGAGAAGTCCGTGGGCCTGCAAATCGGCAGTTGGAGAGGCAGACCCATACCAACCGACAGTTGTAGGGCGCTAAACGGAAAGACAGGTTAAAGTGCCTGGGGTCTGGTCTGCTGTAGACCTCGAGGTGGACAACAACGGGTGAGAGGTGACGAACAGGATAGTCGATCTCAACCAGAAATTGGCAGAGAGGAAGCTGTTTTTGAAGGGTCGAGTCGAGGTGGCGAATGCGTACATCGCTCCCGTCATCTCTGACTGCCTGAATGTAGTCCCATGCCCGATAAAGTTATTCCGCTTTCTAAAGAAAGGACGTGTTCCGCTCATCAGACGGTCCATCTACTGTCAACAACCTCTCAGTGGAGTACTGGACATGCCGTTGCTAATGATTCGCAGGCATACGCTGAGACTGCGGCATCTCCTGCGTTTCTTTAACTGTGAGCATTGAGGATTGACTGTTTGTCAAGCGGCGCTTTCCGCAGCTCGTCTCATTGATGAAGCTACAGTACTGGGTCAAGCGTTTGCCAAGAAAGGGCGCTTGGCACCTGGAGTGTCGGCAAGCTCTCACAGCTTTCTGCCAGTCGGGCAACGCGGTCGTTGATAGTTCCACCATGGATTTCTAGAGGGGATTAGTAGAGGGGAAAGAACAACGACGAAATCGGGGTAAATTCTTGGCGTTGGTGGGGTGAATCAACTAACTGGTCTTTAACTTCCAGGAATCCCTGGCCTGGCAGTGCTACCGGGGAGCTCTGCCGATTCAAGACAAGCTCTACAGATACGAAAGTGTTGTCGGACGGATATGTCGGGGGTGAGCGCAGGGCGATGAAATAGTCCTGTATGCACTCGTTCATCCAGTTTACGAGCCGAGTTCATTGTAAAGATCGCCCCGCCACCTTCTTTTGGCCGGGAAGGAAAAGGAGTTTCTTCTGTCCGGTGGCTAAAGAAGTAGTTTGGTGGACGAGACTGATAACATGGAAGACTAAACCTCGTTCATAGTAAAATTATATAATTTAATATTATCATTTAATATTATCATTAATATTCACTTCAGTTTTATATTAAAGAAACACTTATGCATGGTTACGTATCTCATTGCATCACACACAAACACACACACACACTCACACTCACACACAAATACACACACAACACAAACGCACAACACACACCACACACACAACAAACAACACACACACGCACACACACCAGGACATATACATTTGAAGACCCTTCACACCACAAAAATCCTCGTTTGTCATCCTTCTTTCGTATAAAATATTGCTACTTTGATAACGAAAATTCTTTTCCCATAACTTTAAAGCTGCTAAAACCTTTAACTCCTCTTCAGAATTGTTATAATTTCTCTATCATAAACTTTATTTTACAAGTGTAATTTTCTGAAACGAACTATTGTTAAATGAATTTGTATCGTTTGCTTCCATGTCAATCATTATATATACCATGTAAATTATTATCGTTATCGATAACATGATTTTCTGAAGTGACACTATCGTTTAATAAATCTATCGTCTGCTCACAGGAAATATTTGGCTGCTATTTCTAGCACATCCAGCTTAAGCTTTTGAGATTCCTCACGAAGAGAATGGTGGATGACAATGTGAACACTGGAGGGTCTAACAAAGAAGTTAGAAATGTACTTCATTTTAATTTTGACTTTAGACGTTGTATTAGGGAAGAGATCGATGATCAATAGTTATCGAGCAAAAGTGAGATTGATTCTAAAACATGAAAATCTGTCGTCTGATCGTATAACAATATTTGATCATTTCCCGGTTAATATCGCTTTTAAACGATTTTCTCAAATATTTTTCTTCTTCCTTTGCTTCTGACGTTATTTCTTTGATACGAACGTTTCTTGAGAGTATTACTTCTTCCCTGCCCCTCCACTGTTCATAAGTGTTGGCTAGGTTTTCATTGTTTAGGGCTCTGCAATATGCTTGTTTTCTTTTATTTAATATCTTAACCCGGATGTTTTTCATTTGATTTCTCTTTTTCTATGTCTCCTTTTTCCAAGCTGAGTTCATTCAATTCTTTTAGTACGTTTTGTGTGGTTGAATTTAGGTTGTGGATATCCGTTTCTGGAGTTCTGCTTTGGTTCTCATTTTGTTGTTGGTATGTAAGAAGGGAATAAAGTGTTTCTATGTAGATTTGCGTCTTTTGTGCCTTCATCATGGAAGGCATCAGCAAGGCAATCATTTTTATCATGGTTGAAAGTTTTTCGTAAATTTCTTCTAAATATATTTCAGATTTCAGTGATTCGGCACACAACACACAAATGTGCATAAATTATAAATATATATATATTATATTTATACATATATATATATATATATACTATATATATATATATATATATATATATATATACATATATATATTATATATATATAATATATATATATATATATATATATAGTTATATACATATATCTATATGTGTGTATATAGATATATACATATACATGAATATATACGTATATATAATTCTGATAACTGTGTGTGCGTGTTTATATATATATACATACATATACACACACACACACACAGATGTCACAATTTGTAAAATAGTACTTAGATTATTTCAAGTTAATTTCAGTTCCGTGGATGCAAACAGTCTCATACAGTTACGCATATACACACACACATACACACACAAAACTCTCTTCCTCTTCTTTCTCCCGCCCTCTCTCTCTCTCTTTCTATCACTTTCTTTCCCCTCTCTCATTTACACCTTCATAATCAACATCAACGCCCATCTTTGACTGCTGACGCAAACTTTTCATATTCCATTCATATAATGAGAAATAAAGACGCCCATCTATATCTACACACACACACACACACACATATATATATATAATGTATATATATAATTATATATATATATATATATATATAATAATATGTATATATATATATATATATATATATATATATATATATATATACATATATATATACACATAATCGTGTGCGTTGTGTTCCGCTACTTCAATGAAAAAATGTATGGTAAATAAACAAATGACGCAATATATATATATGCGCACATATATATCTATATATAATATAAACATTCACTAACTCTGACGAACAGATGTGAACCAATTCTTTGGTAAGTTACGATTTTTCATTATATTATATCGGCCCATGTATTGGCCATCGTCCAGACACCTCAACGGCATTTAGGATGGGATAAAAGGGTCACCACCGTTAAGACATCATAAGTTTGTGTCCCAAATTACCTAAAATTTTTTTATGCTTTTATTTTTACTTCAGTAATTTTCAGTTAACCCATAGCATTGGCACTGGCTACGTCGGGCCCAAATATTCTTCCTGTTTTCTGTTGAAACTGAACACATCAGCCCTTTCACAACTACCATGCAAAGT
>NW_021835189.1:0-15000 GCF_006345805.1 Octopus sinensis | reverse complement strand
TTGCATAGCTTAGGTATAATATAAATAAATAATAAATATATATATACATATATATATATATATATATATATATATATATATATATATATATATATATATATATATATATATATATATACATATATATTAATATATGCGTACATGGCACACACACACACACACACACATAAGCTATTTGGAATGTGTTCCCTTGTCGATTGTCAGGTGACTCTTGTTTTACATTAGAGATTTGATGGGCCTCGGGGATTGCTATATGGTTATTTAGAATAGTGAAGCTACATACTGAGTGAAGCGTTGGCCAAGAAAAGGCGCTTGGCAGCGGGAGTGTCGGCAAGCTCTCACAGCTGTGTTGGAGAGATTTAGGAGGGTGAGAGGAGGAGGAAAAATCGATTGATCATAATACTTGGAATAAATTTGGGATGCGTGTATATATATTTATATTCTGTGGGCATCTATATATATGCTGACTACTTTATGTTTTTAATACTGTGTATTAATGTAGGAGTATATATGTATATATTTGTGCGTATATGTGTGTGTGTTTGCATGTATGTATGTAAGAGCTTGTATGTATATATGTATTTGTAAATGCAGTAGTTTGGATATTTCAGATTTATGCATATGCTTATATATATATATATAAATAAAAAAAAAATAAGTATATATATATATATATATATATATATATATATATATATATACAAAGATATAGATATAATATATATATATATATATATATATATATATATATATAGATATATATATATATATATATATATATGTATATATATATTATATATATACATATATACATATATGCGTACATAGGCATACACACACACATATAAGCTATTTAGAATGTGTTCACTTGTCGATTGTCAGGTTGACTCTTGTTTTACATTAGAAATTTGATGGGCCCGGGGCTTGCTATATGATTATTTAGAGTTAGTGAAGGGCCTGAATGTCGGGCAGTATTTATGCTTACATGAATAAATAACGTCAGAGAATATAAAAGCGAGGAGTTGTGGTGGCGAAGAATAGTTAATGACCCTTTTATAGATAACATACATTTACCTATATTTGTGTTGTAGAGGGGAGCTTCACATACTATGGACCACGATAGAGAGTATTGGATATTGTTTTGAATTGAGGTTGTATATGTGTGTTGCTAAAGATAGAAATAGTTTAGATTTGGGATTAGTGAAAGAATACATATGAGCACGACAACGGCATTCAAAATCCTCAGTGCCACAAATATGCACCCTTGCCTGGTGGGTGCACGGGGTCATCACGTGGCACTTATAGCTTACGCTTTTCAGGAGACAGGGGCCTGCATACCGTATATTTCAGAGCGGTCAGTTGCAAGTGGTTGGGGTTTACTATTAGTAATGTTGATGTTGGTTGGTTGTTGTTAGTGGGGAGAATCTAAATTAGGATTTATATTAGTATCGGATTGGGAGGTTGTATCGGAACTAATATTTTTCGTCTCGTAGATAGGGTTGTAGAATATTGGCTGAAGTTTAGTATTACACAATTGAAGTAGCTTATTAAGGTTTGTATTATTGTATTGTCAAGGTTAGCTTGTGATGCAGTGCAAGAGTTTAGATACTTAGAGGACTGGTGTTGGAGTTTATGTTTTTTCCAGGAGGTTATTATATAGTTATATATAGTTTTATAGACAACTATAGTTAGGTGCAGTAGAGTAGGTGATCTTCACTGATGATTTATTAAATATAGGCTAAGATTTTTTATGTTGTGGACAAAAATTAGATTTTATAATTTTGAAAAATAATTTTGCTAGAGATTTAACTTGGAGCGAGAACGGTGATACAAACCATAGGAGTTCGCGTCGAGTGGTTCAGGATTGGGGTGTGGGTACCTGAGCCAACTCCAGGGGATTACCTGCGCCTATTTCGAACTTTCATTGTTATATTCTTTTGTTGGACATCATTGTTATTCTTTTAACTGTGTACTCGTTGTCTCTGCGTGAAATCCCCACTGTCCATGTCTACTGTATCCTGTTTCTTTACTACCCACAAGGGGCTAAACACAGAAAAGACAAACAAGGACAGACAAACGGATTAAGTCGATTATATCGACCACAGTGCGTAACTGGTACTTCTTTAATCGACCCCGAAAGGATGAAAGGCAAAGTCGACATCGGGTGAATTTGAACTCAGAAGGTAACGGCAGAAGAAATACCGCTTAGCATTTCGCCGGACGTACTAAAGATTCTGCCAGCTCTCACCGCCTTTTCTACTGTATCTTCTCCGATATGCCGGCCCTATTGGCAAAGAACAACAACAATAATAATAATAATAATAATAATATAATAATAATAATAATAATAGTAAGGGTTGTTGAAGGATGTTGAACGAAGATGTAGCCCATCTTCTTGGTATAGAGGATGGGCTCCAGCAAATATTCTGCTCAATACCACAGATTTGCTTGTCAGTTGCTCGACGTTAACCAGTTGAGCATGTCCCTTAGTGGCTGATGATATGTGCATCTCTGATCACAAGCAGAAGTAGTGGGGGAGTATCATAGCCATGTGTTGAGAGGGATTCTTTGGGGTTTGAATAATTCACCTCTGGAAACATGGGTGTTTCGTTCAACATCCTTAAACAACCCTTACTCAGGGACCTTTTGAGCAGGATGGGTTACTCGACCAGAAGAAAATTCTAACTGGGCCCCACCTACAAGGTCATGTGCTGTTTATCTTGATATGAGATCATCATGTCGCGCACTTATGTTTGTGATGCATGTGCCTGGTGTACCCTTATCAGACGGGTAGTCATGATGGGTATACTGGTCTTCGTATATTTTACCCTAGTGTCACTTTGATGGCATGCACTGCTCTCTCAATTAATAATAATAATAATAATAATAATAATAATAATAATAATAATAATAATAATTATTATTATTATTATTATTATTATTATTATATTATTATTATTATTATTATTATTACTTTTTTCTTCTTTCAAATTTGCTTCCATTTCTTGCCGAGTGTCTTCCCGACTCCTAGGGCAAAGAAACTCATAGTATACATTGGTAGGCCATTAAACCAAACTCAATAGTTCGTTCATTTTTTTTTTAAGTTAAATTAAAATACATGAGCAGCAACAGTCCTCACATCGACAATGCTCTTCTCAATACGTGTGATGTACCAGTTAAGACAATCTTTTGCACTTCTTGCAGGGATGGTAAGCCAGGGATCATTCTCATATAATTTTCGGTTCCTTCTTGATCATTCCTAGTGCTCCTACGATCACTGGTATTGTAACCGCCTTGAGATGCCACATTTTCTCAATTTCAATGAGTAGGTCTTTATATTTTCTGAGCTTGTCAAACTCTTTCGCTGAGATATTATGATCACAGGGGATGCTCATGTCGATCAATAAGCAAACTTTATTGTTTTGGTCTTTTACAACAATATCTGGTTTATTGGCCTTGATGGTTCGGTCTGTATGTACTGGAAAGTCCCACAGAATGGTTACATTTTCTCCTTCAGTTACAGCCTCAGGGTGGTGATTATACCACTTGTCGGCAGTTTTGATATTGTAATGCCGACTTATTAGCCAGTGTAGATAGTGGCCAACTCTGTCATGTCTTAATTTATACTCCACTGGTGCTAAGACTTTATTATTATTATTATCATTATTTTTATTATTATTATTATTATTGTTATTGGAAATTTCTTCCGGTTAAACATTTCACTCACTTCTTCACAGTAAAATTATATCATTTAATGCAATCGTTAATGTGATATTCCCTCCAGTTTCATATTAAAGAAAAGCTTAGGCAGGGTTATGTATCTAATTGCATCACACACACAGACACACACACACACACACACACACACACGAACAATCATACACATCAACCCTCATCCTCTTCATTCCCCTCTCTCTCTCTCTCTCGCTTCTAACACTCCCTCTCCCCCTCTCTCATTTTAACTCTTCCACTTCCACATTTAAGTATTGTAAAGATTGGTTGGGTTTATAGAAAGGACGGTATAAGTTAGTGCTTAATTAAAGATTAACGTCCAAAAAATTTGTATCTATTTCGAATGAAATACTTAGGATGAAGATTTTGAAGAGTTTGCGTAGGGCTGTCCTTGTGTGCTCTAATGAAGGTTCAGTTAATCCAGTTACTGAAGGAATTTGCATCATCCCTCTATTGTCCGCCGGTTATTTTAGGGAAGCATTGTTTAATCTGGGGGATGAGGAACAAGCCCACAAGGTCTGTGCGTGGGCGGAGTCCGATGATTCCATTGTTACATCGAAGTAATCCATAGATTCGTTGGGCGTTCAATAATTACACTTAAATTGAATTAAAGTTTTCTTCATTGCCAGAGTGATATTCATATCCGATCTGCGGATGGTAGCATAATTTCGGGCAAATATTAAGGCTTTATCCAAAAGTATTTGTGATATTGACGGGTAATCATTTGATACTGTTTTATAATTTAGAGTTGAGGAATTATGTATGATATTTGAATTGGACGGGTAGATGTCTACACTTTATTGTTAACAGGACATCTGAAGAAGACTGGAGAATTCCTCATCCGAAACGTTGTAGTAACAACTAACAAGATGAGGACACCTGTCCGTCGATTGTAAATATTCTTTTCTACTCTAGTCACAAAGCGCGAAATTTTGGGGTAGGGCCCAATTGATTAGATCGACCCCACTATGCAACAGGTACTTAATGTTTCAAACCCGAAAGGATGAAAGGTAAAGTCGAAATTGGCGGAATTTTGAACTCATAACGTAAAAACAGAACGCTAAGCATTTTAGCCTGCGTGCAAACGTTTCTGCCTACTCGGCGCCTTGGATTTTCTGAGGCAAATGAGTCTGATGGAAAGCCTAGAATAGAAGTTATAATCTCCCTCTCATACCCTTATCTGATATCGAACCGCTTAGGTCCATCCTTTTTTCACTAATTTAAATTGGACATAAACTAAACCACTTTCTACCACTCTCCACCATCAGTCGGTTATGATCTTGAAATCTATTTTCTCCATCTTGCAACTATTCTCTGTCTAAACATCCCTAACTCCCCTTCCTAATAAATGTAGCCCTCTATAAAATCAATCAGTCTTTAACCTCTGTCATGTCAACATTTTAAATGCAAAATTTTTAATATAAAATTCTTCCCCCGGAGAGGTGATGTTATCCAACAATGGACTCTGATATCTGTCATATATCAGGACCACAACGATCCTTGAAACGGCCGTAGAACACTTAAACTCTACCTATTCTATTTGTGGTACTGTTTTTTCTGAAAATTGGACTATGTCTTCTTAATATCCACACACGTTTACCTTTTTGATTTCCATTCAATGTATCTTCACATGTAAATGTAAATAAATATATAGCTTGCTTGTCGTTTCTTTACATATCTAAAGTCTCAAGTTCTAATCTCTTCAGCACTTCGAAGTGTTTCTATATATAGTGAACACCTTTATTTAAAGTAGAAAATAATATATATATATGAATATGTATGTATATATATAAACACATATACATACGCACGTCTATATATATATATATATATTTCTGAGTATGCATTGTCTGGAGACTTTATTTGCAGTTGAAGAAATAGCCAAATTTTTGGCTGCTATTTCTGAAAGTTCGGTGTGTGGTAAAGTGAATCTTTTTACTTTACCATATTTTTATAAATATATATATATATATATATATATATAATATATATATATATATATATATATATATATATATATATATAGATATATATATATATATATATATATAATATATATATATATATATATATATATATATATATATATATATATATATATATATATATATATATACATGTATTTATTTATATTAAGGGCATTACTATATAGAAATGCCTCGCGCTAAGGGGGACTCTTGAAGTCAACACTACTATAATAACCACATTGTATCAAACGCAAGGATACATGTGTTCGTCTGGTAAATTGATTTTTGATAATTTTTATATGTCTTGACTATGCTTGCGCTGATGAGTGAAAAGTGCATTTTCTGCACTAATTACGAAATCATATGATATTCAGCTAAGTCTGTTTCTGGAGGCTCGCTTTGAGAGTTGCATTCCCTCGCGTTCGGTACAATGTGGGCATTATAGTAGTTTTGACTTCAAGAGACCCTCCTAGCGTGAGGCATTTATGTATAGTAATGCCCTTAATATAAATAAATATATTTATAGGGAATAATTAATAAATTTTTCTCTTATGAGGTTTTTCACGCTAACTACTTGATAAATCCTCGTAAAGATTTTATACTATATTTCAATTATATATATTTATTGGTAGCCCCAAACTCACTTTGTTATATATACACACACATATATATATAAATACATATATGTATATATCTATGTATATGTGTATGTGTTTCAGTTTAACCACCATGACTGCTTGGGAACAGGATCTGGTTTGTACACGCCCCAGTAGTTTGGCCGATCGGAATCTTGTTAAATTCCTTACAACCACTTGAAACTTTTCAAATTTTTACCACATCATTTTCAAAGTATTTACTTCTGATGCAGAATTGCATTCATGTTTTTCTTTTTTCTGGTAATTAATAATGAAGATATCAAAAGTATAAAGTTTTAGCCTAAAGACACATGGAGAGTAAACCACGTAGAATATCCCTTTCATTCTTCTGCTAGTAGCAGAATATTTCAGTCTTAGATGTCATTTAATAAATTGATGTTTCATCTTGATAGTAAGGTTGTACTAATATTTCGGAAAGATCAAGAAAATTAGCATCCACATCATGTGATGTCATACAATAATGATTGTAGATGTCAGTTTCAGGACTAATGAATGTCCATTACTTGAACATTTGCGCTATCAGCCCTATCGTAAGCATTTGAGACAATGATATTCCATTGTATCGCAGCCTACCGTATTAACCAAGGAAAGAATACAACACACATTGCAATATAAGTAAATCGACGGGATGATCATGACCGAAACGCCTTTGATCATAGTCTTGTCACCAGTGAACAACAAGCATACTTTACGACCAACTGAAATATATTCTGTGAAACGAGGAAAATTCGTCGGGTTTGCATTTTATTAACTAGAGAGATGAGGTCGTGTCTTTGAGCAGATATCGCCATCCCAACAGTCGATAAAAACAATGGCGTTTGTTTTAGAAAAGCGTCAAGTAGATAAGAATATTCTCTGGGCGTTGCCAGGACATATGAAAAATAAAGTTTTGGAAATATAATAGAAGTCGAGGACACATGAAATCGTGATTAGGGATGCTACTCA
This sequence comes from Octopus sinensis, assembly GCF_006345805.1. Lineage (NCBI taxonomy): Eukaryota > Metazoa > Mollusca > Cephalopoda > Octopoda > Octopodidae > Octopus > Octopus sinensis. The sequence goes on along the minus strand of NW_021835189.1, from coordinate 7,700 downwards.
CGATAACATGGTCGTGATTTCAAATACAGAACCGAGAGGCGTATGGCGCGAAAGACACTTCATCTCATATAGCACAGCGACCATTTCAACACTTGACGTGTAGGAATGGTGACTAGCTGGAAAATGGATTTATTTTCCGGATATGAAAGAATTTCAACCAATCACACACATCAAGGGAAAATACTGTCACTCTCGTTTTAAAAAAAAATAAAGAACTATTACAACAGGGTATTTCATTCTGTATGCTTATCGGATAGCAGCTGGAACGTGAGACAAAAAACTTATATGAGGCAATAGATTATTCAGATAAGTGGATAAAACTTATTTCATTTCTGCAAAATATTCAAACTGAAGTCATTTTTTGATCCGGTGTTATACAGGTAGATCAATTCTTGTTACTTTTCTTTTAAGATTTAACATTTATATATATACACACATACGTATATATGATATATTTTTTCCTCTCCCTCTATCTTTCTATAACTATGCAATTTACTACAATAACGTTGTTCCAGACGATCATTTATGGGTGAGCATTTGGTTCCAAGCAACCATAACGTCAGAACTATTATTTAAATATTTGTTTGTCCTGTCCATCCTATATATAGACTTATACATAAACACACATGCATAGGCGTGGCTGCGTGGTAAGAAACTTACTTCGGAAGCAGATAGATCCAGGTTCAGTTTCCACTGCATGCCATTTGGGAAATTGCCTCCTACTATAGTCTCGGGACGACCAAATCCTTGTGAGTGGATTTGGTAGACGGAAACCGAAATTTTATGGGTCCTGTTGTTTTGGGGTAATCCTGTATATGTTGAGCTAAAGGCTGAAAGCAGAGCTGAGGCGATTTTCTTCAAAGAATTGAATCTTTCAGGCAACGTCTTCCAGCGATTGAAGATGGCCACTGACTTCTCTAAGCTGCTTCTTTCAAGAGATTTTCGTAATTCCATAAATTTTTCCCCCATAATTCTGAAGCGGTTAATTCAAGTATTTCCACTTCAAAACTATCTTGTATATTTGTTGTTGAGCCCAAAAGTGATAGATGAAATGGGTTCGTTTTCAAATCCATCAAAGTCGGGTTTCATGAGAAACGAAAATATAGGAGTGTCTGTTTCGAAATCTTTATCTCACTTGGAAATTTCTTCTTTCAACGTTGCAACATATTTTTGAAGTTCCTTTTTATTAAATATTAAATCGATTTGAATAAACTTTTACATTTGCAAAGTATTTTTAAATATATCTAAGTGTATCACGCAAAAAAATCTTATTTTAACAAAAATCCTTCCCAGTATTCAAAAATATCAAGTACTGTTTGACCTCTCTCTTGTAAATGCAAATTTTAATCATTCAAGTGACTGTCAGTTAGAAGCATCAGTTTAAATAAACCGTCTTCGTTGTTCAATTCTGGCAACTGTTTCCTTTCAAGAAATATTCTTCTAAGCATGATACAAATCTGTTCAAAACATTACCCCGACAAAGCCAACGGACTGTAAGGACCGTGCGATGCGAGGTGACAAGAATGGCTCTTTAGTACCACATCACACAGCCCTTACAATAAAGAGAAAATTGATAGTACCATCTATTTGCCAGATGGATAAAGGAGACAACCGCGTAGAATGATTAAAAGAAGATTTATTGATATGTTAACAGATGTGTCTGTGTGTGCATCATGTATACTGAACGATAGACAGGCCGTCATGAGAACAGAATGTATGCGTGTGGGTTCATAGATGTAGAAGACAGTTACAGGTACATGTTGAACGTGATGTCGTGGCTGTGATGCTGCTGCCTGGGTAACTTGTACAGGAGTTCATACTGGTTGTATATTTGTTGTTGACCCATGATGAAGTAATTAACGAACAGTGAAGTGTTGGAACCTGGGTGCATCGCTTGCAGAGCTGTGTACGTAGAGAGATGATGTTGAAGACGTTAAGGACATGGTGGTGGCGACAAAGACGGAGGTTGTTGGAATGCTGTTGGACAAAGTTGGTAAGTCTCTGGAACTGACTGTGTCTTTGTGGTCAGTGGCTAGACCTTAAAAGGTCTGGAACCAAAAGACATCGAAAGGAGAAAGAGCTGAGTTTTTATAAGGAGAAGTAGGCCAAAACGGGGTAGTGAACAGGCTGACTCCGACTGGTTATACACGGCGGTTTGGCGCGACAAATTGCGCCAATACCAACTAATCAGAGTAGTGGACAGAACGGGATCCAAATAGCGGCAAACGGATAGCTGTTCCCTGCTACGCTCGAATGCACGTATATATAATAAATGGGAGAGAGGAATTTCAACCGAGTCTACGCTGCAGGACTTCACTGTGAAGTGGGAAGTCTGCATATTCGCTGTCCAGTTCTTGCAGAAGAGACTTAAATTGTCCGTGAGTCAGTGAAGAGCGAGAAACCATGAAGTTAACTATTTTAACAACTTTCCACGACAGAACTCAAGCTTTGTGACGAAAGTTTTGCAACTAAATTTTCCTGATGTACAATGCAATTAAAACACATTACACTGCGTGAAATGTGATTTTCAAGACGCTTAATAAATCTTTTTTTCCTTTCCACCCACTGCACGTGCACCACCAGTAGTAATACAAAACATTTTATTTATATTAATGTCTTGATTTTCGAAATAATTTAGAAATGCAGTCAGAATGTCCTGTCCTGTAGATGTATTGGTAAGAGGAATAATCAAACAACATGATTCTTCGTAAATACGATCATTGTCCCAGTATCTTGCAACAATTGCTAGGTGTGCCATGTCATTCACGTCAGTACTTTCATCGATAGGGGTCACTGAATGCAGCAGCGTTTTGTAATCCAACTTTTTGTTTTATTGTTATATCTTCATCGATATCAGTTACACGTCTCTCAACTGATCATGCAGAAATTGGTATTTCTTGAATTCGAGACAGTATTTATTCAGCGTTTGTTTAATTACTGAACAAAATTTTAGCAATTCTCAGAAAAGTTTTTTTGATAAATTCTCCGGCTGTAAAAGGTTTACCTTTCTCAGCTCTACATTGAGCAATTGTCTAACTACATTATTTGGCTTCATTGTTGGTTCCAAGCATTTGAACAAAAACAGAAGTGCTTTATTTGTAACTAGAAATAGCCCTTTTTATGATTTGCCTTTTTTCATCAGCGTTTTTAGACATAGTCTGGTGTCTAGTTTGATAGTGTCTTTGTACACTTGATGTACGACATACGACAAATTCACAGCAGAACGCACACACAACTCGATGATTTTGCTGTACAAATCCATACTCAGTGCACCAGAAATCTTGAAATGAACGAACGTCAAATTTTGGTCCTTTGTTATGCAATTTGCTGCACTATATATTGATAATTGATATGACAGGTGTATAAACCCTTAAATTAGGTTCTACAAATAAAAATAAAAATAACTAAATAAAGATAATTAGAATAAAATAAGTAGTAAAAAAGAATGAAATTAATTTAATGAATTAATTTTTGTAATGATAAAATAATTAGATTAAAAATAAATGATATGAATAAACAAAAAATACTCAAAAGATCAGACAACTTGACTCACGAAGGAGAAATTGAAACCTAAGAAAATAACTATAATTGTTGACTTTTCATGATTATTTCCTTTTGAAAACCCTACTCGTTACCGCTTTTTCTTCCCAAACTGAAAGAATAATTTTAAAAGCGTCTACTTATAGACGACCCGCAATGTAGGAGCCCATTTTAAAGAGTGTCTTTATTTAGACTGGCTGCTGTAAAGTGGTCATCCAAGTTTAACATATTATGATCTGCACTGCTAAATATACAGCCGAGTTCGAAACAATAGGCGTTCGCACCTCTAGCTCCCGGCTTCAGTAATAAAGTACATATAAATGCTTTCAGCACCAGCTTACAAACAAATTAATTGTGCTAACATTCATAATTTCGTATCAAAATTGTGTTCAGTAGTACTATATTTTTAAGGAAATGTAATATTACCAAATACAACTAACTTCAGATAGTTTAGGCTAGAATAGATGGATCGTAAAAAAGATATGTAAATTAATTATTATGATGTCGCTTCCTCAGAGTTAGTTATAAATAAAAATTTACTTTTATTTTTTGCCAAGTGGTGTACATGCCATTGTGAATTGTTCCGCGTGCTACACATGACACGCGTGCCACAGGTTACAGACGCCTCGTCTAGACACTCCAAGGAAAACCTCCAGACGTCTGAAGATGTTCAGCTATCCGGAACGTGTCGAGGCATAAACAGCCACCAGACTGAGGACACCTCCGTTACTACTGTTCACGACTTCCAGGACCACCAACTAACCTTCTTAGCCCAGGAAGATAATCTTTGTGTTGAGATCCAGGCGTCTCTGGGACAACACTGCCATTCCACCCCCGCCCCCCTCATTCCCGTTTGACATGGAAATAAATATCAGGCTGAGTAAAAAGTAAGCAACGTTTTGAAACATGAAATTCATCACAATGTATTTCAGCAATGCGGAAATTTTATTCATCAAAGTATGTACCATTACTATAAACACATTTTTGCCAATGAGTTACAAAGTTTGTTTATTCCGTTAACATAAAAATCTGGAGTTCTGAAGCTGATGGACTCTTTGAACGCGCTTTCAGCATCGGTTTGATTTTTGAACTCCTTCTCTCGAAGGAAACCATAAAGATACTTGAAAAAGTGATAGACGTTGGGAGAAAGGTCTGAGGAATAAGCTGAGTAGGGAAGAACTTCGTAGCCAGTTTCCCTAAACTTCTGGAGCGTCATTAGTGAAACGTGTGGTCGAGTATTGTCATGAAGAATGATTGGCCCTCTTCTGTTGACCAGTCTGAGACAGAGGAGTAGCAGTTTTTCGTTCATATTGGCAATTTCTTGGTAATATGTTACTGCAGGAATGGATTTTCTGGGTTTTAATAAGTTATAGTGGATGAGTCCAACGGCACATCACTAAACAATCAACATAATCTCTTTTTTGAAGCGATCGGGTTTAGGGAAGCTTTTCGGTGCTTCATTTGGGTCCATCCACTGCGAAAAACATTTTCTATTATTATACAGAATCTACTTTTCATCGCAAATACGGTCAAGAATTGAATCGGTTTGGTTTCGGCGAAGAAGCGACGAGCACATTTCATAAGTTCACATTTTCTGATTTTCATTCAAATCGTGTGGTATTCATTTGTCGAGCTTTTCTGATTTTCCGATCGCATGCAAATGGTTTCAGGCATTTTCTGGCTGACTTGAAGTTCTTTTGCCAGTTCTCGAGTGGTTTTACGTGGGTCTTTCTCAATGATGATCTTCAGTTGACCGTCATCGATGACAGACGGGCGTCCACTACGCTCAAGATCTTCAGGTTTCCACTGCTAAATCGTTTAAGCCATTTTCAAACTGACCACTCACTGGTCATTTCCTCACCAAAAGTTTCGTTGACATCGTGAGCAGTTTCAGCTGCTTTACATCCTTTTTTGATGTTGAATAGCAAAATTGCTCGAATATCGCGCTTTGACAGTTCCATTTCAGATGATTGCAACAACGATGAAAAAATATTAATGTTAATTTATTGATGCATTTGGGAAAGTCTATGTCTGTATTGTCTGTGTGTGTTTGGTTCTGTTTCTTTTTCTTTTGTGTGTTCAGGCGACCTCTTGCCATTTTGGTCTTTCGTCGTCCCTATCCGCGCAAGGTATGTCTGAGTGCTCCGAACAGGGGAGGGGCAAATCTTGTAGAGCTTTTTGGCGTTGTCCTATTCATAAAGTTGTTGCTTTTTTGGTGGTGGGGACCGGGGTTGATGCTGTTGTTTTTGCTGCTGCCCGTGCTGCTGCGATTAGTGTTGCTGCTACTGTTACTATTGATTTTGTAACCGCGATGGTCACCTGCCTCTGTTGGTGCTGTTGCTATTGTTGTTATTGTTGCTGTGGTGGTGGTGTTGATGATGTTGGCAAAATTGAGAGGCTCCTTTCTCTAATTTGTTATGGGCAATAGAAGAATTTTAGATGATTTGTGTTCCCACACAGATGATACCGAAACCATCAGCTTTCAAAGGCCACGTGGAGGTTGGTGCCAACGTGTGAATTTATGATATCTGGAATTGTGTCCAGGCTTTGGCTGTCCATTTTCACCCACAATTTTAGGCCTTGACCCGAATAGTTTTGTTTGTAAAGTTTCCGCATCTGTAAGATGCTCGTTTTGACCTATATGTCCAAGAGGACATCTACCACCAAGAATCAGCTGTCTATTTCTGGTGGTGTGTCTTCTTTTTTAGGGTCAAAGTGGATTGATTCCTTGCCTCCTCTTCATTTTTCTGTTATGTTTTTGTTGGTGCTGATGGTTGTGATGCTGTTGTTGTTGTTGCTACTACTGCTGCTGCTGCTGCTGTCTTTGCTTTGTTTCTCAAAAATATTAACAAGCGGAGGTGACAAAATGTCAAAACGGATGATGTAAGAACCTTTATTGCCTCGATTTGGGAAGCCATACTGAACTTTTTCTTTATAAAATATTAATTTGTAGTTTTTAAAACTCAAAATTCGCCTTTAAGGGGCGAATTCTGGCCACCGCAGCTAGCCCCGCTTACAGCGAGGTGGGTTCTGTGGTCAATAAAATTTTGAAAACAACATTGTAACAACAAATTCTAAAGAAAACTTAGAGCTCCGAACAACTAGTCTCCAAAACCGACACAAATAATAATAATAACAATAAAGAAATGGAGAAACTTTCAAAATACAAAGACCTAGAAATAGAGGTAACTCGAACGAGGAATCTAAAAACAGAAACAATTCCTATCATAGTAAGTGCATTAGGCATGATAAAAAATTATTCAGACAAATACATAACAAAAACTCCAGGACTTACAAACACATATAGCATACAGAAAATTGCATTGTTGAATTATTCTTTTAGAACAGTATTTCTCAACGAGGATATCAGAGGAGAGTTTCAGGGAGTCGCTGGCGATGTATCATGATGATCAAAAATCCGGCCTGCTAAAATTTGGCTAGTGATTCAAACTGCAGACTCAACGCAAAATGGTCACATTTAATTCAAAGCGTTAAAAATGTTATGAAAACAATTGGTATGCGTTCACAAAGTCCAAACGATTAATAGGGAAAAACCCTCCCGAAAATGCATTTCTTTGCCTAATTTCTACAATGTTTACGGCGATTTGTCTTGCTTTTTTACTTTTCATGCAATTTACGCATGCTTGCACGCGTGGTGAACACAGTTCACGTCAAACAGCTGACTGAGTAAAGTTCACTATTCAATGCATGGGAGAAGGCCTAAACAAATACATTATCGATTTTTGCACTTGCGAGATGAATTTCGGAACAGAAATAGCGCAGTTCAATTTTCATTCGCCTAAACTTTAAGTGACCATGTTTGGTGGTTCTACGATTTGTTGGCTAGGAGGAGATGTGCCGGGAAGTAAAAGACACAGACACACACACAGATACACAGACAGACACACAAGTTGAGTTTTATATATATAGATTTACGTTCATGCTTTATTCTTGTTTTCAGTAAAAAAAAGTAAGTAAAATGAAATCATGATAGTTTATTTAAGGAAAACTTTGTATGAACGCTTCTAAAACTGGGGTACAGGAAAAATCCTTTGTTACAATACAGTTGCTTGTGGGGTCCCATTGGATTTAACGACCCAACCGGGATTACAACCACTGCGTATTTAGGGTCCACGAAACTCATGGTTCGTTAGTTTTGT
>NW_021835188.1:10000-42472 GCF_006345805.1 Octopus sinensis | reverse complement strand
ATAAAAGAAGAAGGTATCATTACTATTAAAAAGTGTTTGTTTGATTGTAGTTCAGAACCATTTACAACTCTTTATAGTCGTCTAAACCAGTCTGACGATGTTCGTGAAATGGAACGAGATAAATGGGAAATTATCATGATTTGATAAACAGAAACAGCTGTAAATGGTTCCGAACTACAATTAAACAATGTCTTTTTAATACCAATGGACAACTTCTCGTTGTTAATTATTGCTCTATTTCTTTTCTTTTCTCTTCTATATATATTAAACCACGGTTTTACCTTAAAATTACCAACTACTCTAAACCTTATAGCTAGGACTATACATAGTGAGGTATGTCTACGGATACATTTATCCCTTAGTTGGTTGCATAACCTCTAACTCATAATTTGCTGTGTTCTAGCAAAAACTGTCCGACGAACGGGTACGTGAAACTCAGAGTAACAGGTTTTATTGAATTTTCTGCTGCTTTTAAATAAAGCATATATATATATATATATATATATATATTAATAAATTTAAGGGTAGCAAAAATTCTAGAAAAATGCTCCGCTACCAGCGGTCAAGTGAGAAAGAAAAAAATAGTCTAGCTATGTAAATACACTCAAACATATAGGGATGTCTATAATAGGACCTCCGACTCACTAGAAAGAGCAGCCAAACTCAACCACTATAGTTGTAACTCTGAAATGGAAGAGAAATAAAACTTTTAACCCTCTCCTTCTGGACTATGCATAGTTTCGGCAATCTTTTGTAAATAAAATAAATTTATTTACGACTGGCGTTGCACTCTCAGCAGAAAGCCAAGGACTAATTTTATTTGACAAAGATTGCTACACTATGCATAGTCAAGAAGGAAAGGGTAAACGTTTTATTTCTTTCTTTCCATTTCAGAATTACAACTATTAGTGGTTTGGAGTTTAACTGCTCTTTCTCGTGAGTCGGATGTCCTATTAGGCCATCCCTTATATGTTTGAATATATATATATATATAATATATATATATATATATATATATATATAATATATATATATAGTATATTATACTATATAATATATATATATAATATATATATCTATATAATATATATATATATATATTACATATAATAATAATATATATTATTATAATATATAATATAATATATATAATATATATACATACAGACAAGAAAGTGAATTTCGAACACAGTATAGCCGTGAAAAACAGCAGAGAAAAAGTTGCCAACAGACTCTACAGGAAATCGAACCCCGCAACCTCAAATAGTGTCTGGGTGCTTTAACTGTTAAGCTAAATGGTTCCTGAGATAATTATTCTGGCAGAAACGTTAGCACGCCAGGGGAAATGCTGAACGAGTGTTAAACGAGGTCAATTCATTACACAACCCAACTCTTCAATCATGACATTTTCTCCAAGTCGTGACTATCCGCCATTAACGGCGGGTTTCGTGTCAACACTCCTCGGAGAAAATTCATTGAAAAGTTGTTGGTCCTATCAGTTTAGTAATCTCTCTTGATTTCACAGATTGAACTCTTTGTTATTCATATTTAGGTATAGATATGTATAAACTGTTTCCTTCTTTGTTCGTTTGTTTTCGTTGCGGTTTGTAATTTACTGGGATGTGTGTGTGTGTTTTTATTGCGTCCGACATTTGCTTCGCAGGGTTCTGTACAAACAAAGGTTTCTGTAATTTCTTTGTTTGTCTTTGCTATTATTGTATTTCGTGCTTTTAAGGAATGACATAAGCAGATCTTTATCAGTTGTCTTTCACCCGAAAAGAAACGAATTCGAAAACAAAACGAACAATAGAAACATACTTTGAAAAAAGCTAAACAAAGACTACTGAGAGATAAATATTAGGTTGGTGCATAATTATTGCAGCTTTTTTTCAACAAATATTTTTCAACAAAAACAATAACACGTAACAGAAACATCTTTAAATGGTTTTTTCGGAGCATATTCACCATCTACTTCAATTACTGCTTCCCATTTGCTTGCCAGACGGTCAGACCGTCATTTAAAGATGTTTTTGTTAAATATTGTTATTGTTTTTGTTGAATAAAATTTGTTGAAAAAAAGCCGCAATAATTATACGCCAACCTAATAGATTAAAAAATTATATTTGTTATTAGAGATGGCGTGACGGTTATACTGTGTTGTTGTTATTGTTAGACAGCTGGAACATTCCAATCGTGACCGTCACGCCGGTGAGGAATATCTAAAAATATATTTCATTATAATGTGTCCTGCTAGTTCGCAAGACTGTGGAATAAGTTTGGAAACGGATTTGGTTACCATTTCGTTGCAGCTCTGGTAACAACATGGTGGCCACTTCGTTAATCCATCCAGTCTGTAATCCCTTTGTTTGGTCCAAATCGATGATTTTATAATTGGCAGAAAACTAGCAGAATCGTCACCGCGTCGAACAAAAAGGTTTAGCAGCAGTTCTTCCGAAACTTTGTTCTGAGTTCAAATACTGCCGAGGCCGACTTTGACTTTCATTATTTTAAGGATCGATAAAATAAGGTCCCAGTCAAGTTCCGGGGTTGATGTCATCGTCTTACACCCATCCCCCTCAAAACTTCTGGTCTTGTGCCAAAACTAGACAGAATTATAATTAATTATCTTAATCGTTATTAGTTCGCCGTCCAAAATGCTCAGCACCGTTTTGCCCGTTTTAACAGTTCAAAAAGGTCGACTTTGCCTTTCATTCTTTCAGGGTCGATAAAATAAGTACCAGTTGAGAAATGGGGGACGATGTAAACGACTTACTCCTTCCACCGATATTGCTGGCCTTGTAACAAAATTTGAAACCAAAATTATTGTTGTGGTTTAAGGCGACGAGCTGACAGAATTGTTAAAGCGTCAGAGAAAAATACCTTGTGGTATTTATTCTGGCTCTTTAAATTCTGAGTTCAAATCCCACCGTGGTGAAATTTACCTTACGTCCTTTCGTAGTCGATAAAATAAAATACCAGTGAAAGACTGGGGCCAGTGGCATTAGTTAGTCCCCTTCTCCTCAAATGTGTTGGTTTTGTTCATAACCAGAAATAATTACTTTTCTTGTTGTTTTGTATTACATAATTAGCAATTAGTGTTCATCTTCGTTCTCAGGATTCCCTATATTTACCATTTTGAATATCTTTACCCTTCTTAAATACAGGTTTTAGCCATGAATTTTGAGTCGATGTAAAACCGACGTTTAAGTTTCGTAGATTTGGGGGTTCTTTGTCTTATCTGAGAACCTCATATATGATGAAAGAAGTTGTTTAAAAGGTTGCAGATGGATTTTCATGTTATCTTTGATAAAATTTTCATCAATTAACCATATTTATCTTTGAAAAATCTCTAATTTAGAATAAATAAGTATAACGGAGATTAGCCGATAGCTACAGTCGTTTCAATCAATAATGTGAACCGGTTAGTGATGCGATTGGATTCAGAACCGATAGAGTTGGGAAACTGCGACCTTATTCATACATTAGCCGAACACATTAATCCTCCTTGGAAGCACTCCGTCGGTTAAGACGACGAGGGTTCCGGTTGATCCGAATCAACAGAACAGCCTGCTCGTGAAATTAACGTGTAAGTGGCTGAGCACTCAACAGACACGTGCACCCTTAACGTAGTTCTCGGGGATATTCAGCGTGACACAGAGAGTGACAAGGCCGGCCCCTTGAAATACAGGTACAACAGAAACAGGAAGTAAGAGTGAGAGAAAGTTGTAGTGAAAGAGTACAGCAGGGATCACCACCATCCCCTGCCGGAGCCTCGTGGGGCTTTTTTAGGTGTTTTCGCTCAATAAACACTCACAACGCCCGGTCTGGGAATCGAAACCGCGATCCTATGACCGCGAGTCCGCTGCCCTAACCACTGGGCGATTGCGCCTCCACTGAACACATTAATAAGAAGTAATGAAAACTCAAACCGAGATTAATCTCAGTCATTTTAAACACGTGCAGCAGATTAGAAATCGATTGATTTAAAGACAGGTAAAAATGGGAACCTGTCACACATTATTTATACGTTGTCTTAACACATTAATATCATAAGTAGACCAGCGAACACGTCAAAGAACTGAGAATCGAAACCAAATTACGATTCCTCTTCTCTGCCTTTTACCTTCCTCCAGTGTTAACAATGTTATGGGTCATTCTCTTAAGGTGGCGTAGAGGTTGGTTATCGATCCGCCACTTCCCGTCACTGGCTTCCGCTTCCGGAACAGTCTCCCACTTCCATTGTAGTCACTCAATGGTGACACTTTTACACGATAGCAACATACCCGAGTCGTTCGGGTGGCTGGCAGTTAATATTTCTTCGTTTACTTCTTTTACTTGTTTCAGTCATTTGACTGCGGCCATGCTGGAGCACCGCCTTTAATCGAGCAAATCGACACAGGGACTTATTCTTTGTAAGCTCAGTACTTATTCTATCGGTCTCTTTTTGCGAACCGCTTAGGTGACGGGGACGTAAACACACACACCAGCATGGTTGTCAAGCAATGCTAGTGGGACAAACATACACACACCACACACACATACACACACACACCACACACACACACACCACACACACATATATATATACATATATACGACAGGCTTCTTTCAGTTTCCGTCTACCAAATCCACTCACAAGGCATTGGTCGGCCCGGGGCTATAGCAGAAGACACTTGCCCAAGATGCCACGCAGTGGGACTGAACCCGGAACCATGTGGTTGGTTAGCAAGCTACTTACCACGCAGCCACTCCTGCGCCTATAGATGGATGACTTTTACACCTTAATATAGAATTTATAGACAAAAGTAATTACAAAACTCATTAATATTGTTGCTTTTAATGACAATTAACACTTTCTGTTCTGTTCTGTATTTTCTCCAGAGTATACGCAGGCGGAAACAAATGTGAAACTAAAGATTTAGAGAAAGACGTGAGGTATGACTTTTTTTCTATTATTATAATAATAATTGCTATTATTATTATTATTATTATTATTATTATTATTATTATTATTATTATTATTATTATTCAGTGAGAGAGCAGTGCATGCCATCAAAGTGACACTGGGGTAAAATATACGAAGCCCAGTATACCCATCATAACTACCCGTCTGATAAGGGTACACCAGGCACATGCATCACAACCATAAGTGCGCGACATAGTGATCTCATATCAAGATAAACAGCGCATGACCTTGCAGGTGGGGCCCAGTTCGAATGTTCTTCTGGTCGAGTAACCCATCCCACTCAAACGGTCCCTGAATAAGGGTTGTTTAAGGATGTTGAATGAACCACCCATGTTTCCAGAGGTGAATTATTCAAACCCCAAAGAATCCCTCTCAACACATGGCTATGATGCTCCCCCACTACTTCTGCACGTGATCAGAGATGCACATATCGTCAGCCACTAAGGGACTTCTCAAACTGGTTAAGGTCAAACAACTGACAAGCAAATCTGTGGTATTGAGCAGAATATTTGTTGTAGCCCATCTTTTATACCAAGACATTATTATTATTATTATTGTTATTGTTATTGTTATTATTATTATTGTTTTGTTGTTGTTGTTGTTGTTGTTGTTGTTATTATTATTATTATTATTATTATTATTATTATTATTATTCTATGTTTGACTTTTGCTTTATATTTGTACAAGTTGGCTCCAAGTCTCACCCAGAACCTCAAGAGACAACAGGGTTGGAAGTTCATGTTGTTGTTATGCCTAGTGTGCCATATATTTGGGGGGTGGGGATTTTGTACTAATGAATGTCTAAAAAAAAAAGTTTTTTTTTTTTTTTTTTTTTTTTAAATAAACCGAAAATTATGTTTGTTTTAAACCTTGAGGTTACATAGAGAGTATTTTGCGTAGGATATGAGCAGTTCCCATGAGCACTATCTTTTGAACTTCTGCCATTTTGGGGTTTCCTGGTATCTGAGTTAGGTAGCTATCAGCCCCTTTTGCTATCATTCCCAGGGCACCTATGACAACAGGTATTGTTTTAGTCTTCAGCTTCCACATTTTGCTGATTTCTATTTCAAGATCTTTATATTTGCTCAGTTTTTGGTAGGTTCTGACAGATACGTTTATATCGATTGGGACAGTCATATCAATGAGGAGGCATGTTCTTTGTTTGAAGTCTTTCAATATGATGTCTGGCCTATTTGCATCTATCTTCCTGTCAGTTTGAATGGTGAAGTTCCAGAGGAGTGAGATGTGGTCATTTTCAAGCACTGGGGGTGGTTGTGTTCCCACCAGTTTTTTTCATGGGGCAAATCCAGGTTTTTACAGATTACCCAGTGAATATATTGTGCAGCTCTATCGTGCCTGTTGAGATACTCTGTAGGCGCTAGAAGAGACTGCACTTGGAGACCACATGGTCAATGGTTTCATTTTGTTGCTTGCATACACGACACGTTGGACTGCTTCTGATCTTTAATATGTTGGCCTGGTAGTTTCTTGTTGGTAGGCATTGATCTTGAGCTGCTATGATAAACCCCTCTGTTTCAGATTTTAAGCCAGAGGCCATTAGCCATTGATGGGTCAGGGCTTTGTCGATATCTGCATTATTCGCTCTCTTTGGGTATTTGCCATAGAGAGGTTTTTCTTGCCATTTATTTTCAGAATATCTAAGGCCGCAGTTTTGCACGGGTTTTCATGCGCCTAGCTTTTTCTGTGCTTGTTTCTTGTATGTCTATCTCTAATTCCGAAATTGGTTGTATTCGGAATTCACTTAGATATTCCTTTGCCTGTTTTGTGACTGAGTATGATGCTTTCTTGTTTTCATGTTTTGAGACAAGTTTTAACATCCAGTCCTCAGAGTTTTTCAGGTAGGTGTCTAGGCCAATTGTAGCAATCTTCATTGTTATTGCCAGTTGCAAAAGACCACGGCCTCCCTCTTTTCTTGGCAGATAGAGTCGTTCTGTATCTGCCTTAGCGTGGTGCATTCTATGCATTGTCAACAGTTTCCTTATTTTCTGTCGAGCTGACATATTTCAGTAATTGACCAGTTAACAATATTGAAACTGTAAGTCACGACTGGTATAGCTAATGCATTGATTGCTTCGATCCTGTTTCTTGCATTCAGCTCTGTCTTGAGTATTGCTCTCACTCTTCGATAGCATTCTCTCCTGATCCTTTCCTTCATCTCTCTGAATGCCTTATTCCGTTCCCTTCAATTACCCCTAGGTACTTGTAGCTCTCCGCTGGGTCTAGTTCTTTTATGACATTCTGTTGGTCAAGGTTTAACGTTAGATGTTTCTGTCATTTTTCCTTTGATAAAGGTAGCCTTTGCACATTTATCGAGGCCGAATTGCATTCTGATGTCGTCACTGAATTGTTTGACTATCGCTAGTAAGCCTTGAGTTGTTGATCATTTTTTGCAAAAAGCTTTAAATCATCCATGTAAACGAGATGATTTATATTTTATCAAACATTTTATACCCGTACTGCGCGTCATTGAGCAGCTGAGAGAGGTATTAAGGATAAACAAAAGAGGAGTGGTGACAGTGAGTCACCCTGGAAAATGCCACACGAAATTTTTACATCACCAGCATTTAGGGATTCACTGTCACTGTTCAGAGTTAGTGTGGTTCTCCATGATCTCATACTTACAGTCAAGAAGTTTCGCAGAGTTGGTGCTATCTTATACATTTCAAGGCATTTCCTAATCCAGCTATGTGGTAGGCTATCAAAAGCCTTTTTATAGTCTATCCAGGCTATTGATAAGTTTTTGTGTCGTTTGTGACAATCTTCTAAGATCATCTTATTGATGAGTAGTTGGTCTTTACAGCCGTAGGATCCACGTTTACATCCTTTCTGTTCATTAGGGAATATGCTGCTGTCTGTTTAAAAAACTATAGGTATATCCGTCAGGACAGATGTTAGGTGTTTTGTACATAGTTGTTAAGCAGGTTATGGGTCTATAGTTTTTTGGTTCATTTGTTTCTTCACTTTTGGAAGCAGGAATGTTAACCCATTAACTAGCCAAGGAGGCATCCTACTAGGGTGTTGCAAAACATCATTGTACAGTTCTGTTAGCAGTTCATGGCTCTCTGGGAAGGCATTCAGCCAGAAGTTAGGAATTTTATCCTTTCCTGGAGACTTCCATTTGCTTGACCTCCTGAGAGCAGATCTATATCTTCTACCTTGACACCCTCCACTTTTGCTCTTCTAAGGGGTCCAGTTCTGTAGATATTCTGTCAATCCAGGGGGCCTTTTCGTTGTGTGTTTTTTTCTCTGCCCAGATTTTATTCCAAAATCTCTGCACTTCTTCTTTTGATGGTACAGACCCTGCAGTAAACGCTGTTTTTTCCTATCTTCCTGTAAAAATTCTTGGTGTTATTTTTGAACATGTTGTTGTCCTTGAAAAATCTACACGCTTTTCATACCTCGCTATGCGGGCAGCTTTGGCAGATACCTTTTGTTTGATGGTTTCTATGGTGGCATCAATATCAAGTATAGTTTTCATATTGTATTTTTTCAGTAATTTTTGGGTTTTTGTAGGTTTGGTAGTCTTGTGAGCCTTAAGGTTTTTCAATATTCAATGTCAGATCTAAATACTTTAATTTGTTGTTGCAGACGCTCTGCCAAGAAGGCTTTTTGGGACTGTTGCCGTTTTCTAATCTTTACACACATAGGATCGTTGAGATTTTCGCGGATGCATAGTATAGTGGTTGAGGTTTGTGATATCAACATCATTAACTGAAATTATATCCTTAAGTGCAAGCCGGATTTTACCAATTATTTTCATGTTTTGGTTAGAGTTGCGGATTTTAGGAAGTGTATCACGCTCATCCATGTGGTTTCTTTAATTTTCAGCCATTCAATCATGATTTGATTTTTTAGCTCATGTAGTTCTGTTGGGGTCAATATTTGTGTGACTTTCTTTATCTATTTGATGCTCATCTGTCTTAGTGTTTATGATTGGTTCAGGCGTATTTCACTTTGCCTATCACTTATACTAACTCTTTCAATCCTCTCTTCGTTTTTATCCGCCCTGGGCTGGTCTATAATCATTTCCTCTGTATTATCTTCTCTAGCTGCAGCTTCGTTCATTTTATCCGGTATTGCTTGTCTAACCTGATCAATCCTACTTACTTCAGTAATTTCTTTTTTATAATGTTTCTTCTAACATTGGCAAGCTGTTACTGTCTATGTAGGGTCTTACTTCAGGGTGTTTCTGTCTCCAGTTTAAGTATGCTTGTACAGTACTAGACTTATCTTATTATTATTATTATTATTATTATTATTATTATTATTATTATTGTCATCATCATTATTATCAAGGCGGCGTGCTGGCAGAATCATTAGCACGCCGGGCAAAATGCTTAGCGACATTTCGTCCGTCATTACGTTCTGAGTTCAAATTCCGCCGAGGTCGACTTTGCCTTTCATCCTTTCGAGATCGATAAATTAATTAAGTACCACTAGAGTACTGGGGGGGGGGGTCAATGTGATCGACTGTCCCCTCCCCACACATTCCAGGCTTTGTGCCTATAGCAGAAAGGATTATTATTATTATTGTTGATAATACTCATGGTTTGTGAAATGTGAACAGAATTTCTTTTCTTCAGAAAAAAGTTTAATGAATCGACTAAACTGAGTCCTTTAGTTTATTTGATAAAGTTTCCTCCCCCAAAACAAAGCAAAAGACGCATTGGTACAGAAAACTATTTAATAGATACATCTTTACGATCTGTCAGCTGTGGTTTCCGCATACGAATTATATATATATATATATATATATATATATATATAATATATATATATATATATATATATATATATATATATATTATATATATATATATATATAATATATTATATATATATTATGTATGTATATTTATATATATATATATTTATATTATATTTATATATGTATATTTATATATTTATATATATATATATATATATATATATATATATATATATTATATATATTGGTGCAGGAGTGGCTGTGTGGTAAGTAGCTTTTACCAACACATGGTTCTGGGTTCAGTCCCACTGTGTGGCACCTTGGGCAATGTCTTTCTACTGTAGCCTCGGACCGACCAAACCCTTGTGAGTGGATTTGGTAGACGGAAACTGAAAGAAGCCCGTCGTATATATGTAGATATATATATATATATAATATATATATATATATATATATATATTATATATATATATGTGTGGTGTGTGTGTGTGTGGTGTGTGTGTGTGTGGTGTGTGTGTGTATACGTGCCTAATACATATTATCAAAGATATGGATTACTGTTTTGAAGTTATGGAACTAAACTGACCAATGGTGACTGGGGATTTATTAAGTGCAAGATGCAAGGCACCTTTGTTGGTAAGTGGAATTATTTCTGTTTCAAATAATTATGTATGCACCCCGTTAACACACACACACACACACACAAACACAACGGTCATGGGCAAGGCATTAAACTGCATCTGGTACTGAGAGTCCTGCTCAAGAGTTTAGAACAATTGTGCTGTGCGAGTATAGGATTGTCCCGTACTCTCTCCTCCTCCCAGGTGCACCTTGGCCCTAGATTGTTGTACCTATGAGGATCCCCGATTATGGGTGAAATAGCAGAAAATGGTCCTGTAACTGAGGCATATGTCTGGCTCCTAGGTATGTGTCATACAGGCCTAACCAGGATGCGGACATGCCCTGGTGCTACGTGGACCAGTGCTTCTGCTGAAGGCATAAAAAAGGTCCTATGCCTCGAGGGAGTAAGCTGTGGAAGAACAAGAAACTAGCAGGGTAAACTAAGTAGACCAGCAGAAAGCAAGAGAAAGCCATTTACTCTTTTACTCTTTAACTTGTTTCAGTCATTTGACTGCGGCCATGCTGGAGCACCGCCTTTAGTCGAGCAAATCGACCCCGGGACTTATTCTTTGTAAGCCCAGTACTTATTCTATCGGTCTCTTTTGCCGAACCGCTAAGTGACGGGGACGTAAACACACCAGCATCGGTTGTCAAGCAATGCTAGGGGGACAAACACAGACACACAAACACATACACACACGCATATATATACATATATACGACAAGCTTCTTTCAGTTTCCGTCTACCAAATCCACTCACAAGGCATTGGTCGGCCCGAGGCTATAGCAGAAGACACTTGCCCAAGATGCCACGCAGTGGGACTGAACCCAGAACCATGTGGTTGGTAGGCAAGCTACTTACCACACAGCCACTCCTGCGCCTATTTCTGTATGTTTCCTAAGAAAATATAACCGCTTCCAGAGATGGTAGACTAATCGCTCGGTGGCAATTCGTACCAATTCCAAACGAGAAGGAAAGATGATTTCAAGAATCAAGAATGATCCAAAACCCGACATGTCCCTTATTCTTCTTTGCCATTCAAATACATACCAGTCGCCATTTTGCGTTATTCCTCGTGGCTCATTTTTGTTTCGTCTGTATAAATTACCCAGAACATAAATGTGTAATTTTTTTGTATATATCTCTGTGTCTCGTCTGATGAGATAATTGCTGTGCTGATAACGCCTATTACGACAGAAACACGTATTTGGAGTTGCCTTAAATCTTGTGCTGGCTCCCTTTAGAATGTCTTCAGTGGTTATGTGGGTTTGCCCGTATATTCTAGGACCCCTTTTCGTTAACATGACTTTTGACAAATTCACGGTTACATTTATCTTGCAGGAAGTTTCAACACCAGTTTCATAATCAATGGACCCTTCGGCAGGTAAGTTTCCATCTAACGTTTGCTTATCACATTTTATTTCCTTTGTCCTGTCGGCCGAAAGCTACGTTTATGGATTATATAGCTACATCTATGGATTATATTATTGGATCTTTTCGGTTTGACCGGCAGTTTTTAACATAATTTCTAGGTAACTAAAAAATTTTAAACTTCGTATACTGGTAGAATGTGTTTATAAAACATCTTTTTCTCTTGGCTTTATTGAGAAAATTCTATAGTTTGTAAGATATTTGTTGTTTTTTCTTCAATTTCTGCAATTTCAACCAATCACTGACGTCCAATTAAAAAATATTTTTGTTGTTTTTGTAAAATCTCAGAAAATAATTAAAAATTCACGTTTTTTATCAAATTATTTTGTTATATTTGTCTATCTTTCCAACTGTAAACATTTAAAAATATTTCACTAACTTATTCTGTGCCGTATGAATATGTCCCTCGTTTAAGAAACAGATTGGGTTTATTTACATTTGTGAAGAAAAAAAGACACCCTTCCCCCCACCCCTAACCCTAAAACAGATTGAAATGCAATAGATCGATACTAGGGTCATAATTATGGGTGACAATTTCATATGACACCGCTAGAAAAAACTGCCGTTCAAACCGAAAACATCCATATTATTATTATTATCGTATGTTATATTAATAAGTAGAACAGTGCTTTTCAAACTTTTTGCTGGAGTGGAACCCCAAGGAAACATTCCCCTGGCTCGAGGAACCCCTGTGCAATAACTTAATATTTTTATGCACACATATCTGCACAGGAGAATTAAAAATTACTGTCGATTTTATCAGTTTTGTAACTTCTTGCGGAACCCCTGGACTGTATTGGCGGAACCCTGGTTGAAAATCACTGGAGTAGAACGTCCGTTAATTCCATCCAAACTTAATGTTAGTTACCGTTATTGCTTGGATTCATCGAAGCGTAACACCAGTCTTTTATTTTATCTTATTTCATTTTTATTTCTATTTTATTCTATGCAAACACATGAATATGCAGAATACATACATACAAGTTCAGGTTAAGTGGGAGGCGCAATGGTTAAGTGGTTAGGGCAGCGGACTCGCGGTCGGAAGATCGCGGTTTCGATACCCAGACCGGGCGTTGTGAGTGTTTATTGAGCGAAAACACCTAAAGCTCCACGAGGCTCCGGCAGGGGGTGGGTGGCGATCCCTGCTGTACTCTTTCGCCACAACTTTCTCTCACTCTTTCTTCTGTTAGCCTGCTCGCTTAGCCAGCGGGGTGGCGTCGTTTGAAGGCTAAAACAATGCGAAGCGCATTGTGACCAGCGATGTGTAGCAACATCTGATAGCCTAGTCGGTCACGGTGACATATATACAAGTATACACACGTACATACATATATACATATGCACACAAACGTACATGCATACGCACACACATGCATGTGTATGCACACACACATACACACACACAACACACACACTGACCCACACACATGCGCACTAACAAGCAAAAGGGAACGCAGTGTAAATAATGGACAGAGTCAAGACTATTGGAAAGGTTGCAAGACGCAACGAACTCTTCAGGAAAATAAAAATAAGAAATGAGTGGAAATTTTACCGGTGCGTGTGTCAAATTATGAGGCACCAAAAGAGAATGGCTCTCCCCGGGCACAACAGAAATAGGGTAAGAATAGAAATGTAAAATGTATGAAATTTGTTTTTTTTTAGATCGCGAGTGAGAGACGACAAATTCTTCTTGAGTCGAGCAGGAAAACTGTTTCTAGTACAGACTTATGCGGGTAAATATGTAGTGTTAAAAATTACATATATAATATTGTGTGTGTGTGTGTGTGTGTGTGTGTGGTGTGTGTGCGCGCGTGTGTGCATGTGTATGTGTCAGCGTATGTCTGTGTGTGCGTAAGTGTGTGTGCGTGTGTGTGTGCGTGTGTGTGTGCGTGTGTGTGCGCAAGTCTATGTGTGTGCGTATGTGTGTGAGTGTGTGTGCGCGTGTGTGTGCATGTGTATGCGTCAGCGTATGTGTGTGCGTGTGTGTGTGTGTATGTGTGCATGTGCGTGTGCAAGTCTATGTGTGTGCGTATGTGTGTGTGTGCATGTGTGTGCGCGTGCGTGTGTGCGTGCGTATGTGTGTGTGCGTGTGTGTGCGTATGTGTGTGCACGTGTATGTGTATGTGAGTGCGTGCATGTGTGTGTGTGCGTGTGTGTGTGCGTGTGCATGTGTGTGTGCGCATGTATGCATGTGCGTATGTGTGTATGTGTGTGTGCACGCACTCGTGTGCGTGCGTGCGTGTATGTATGCGTGTGTGTGTGTATGGCATTTGATATATAGGCCATTGAAATTATTGTGGAACCTTTCAGAATTTCATGTTCTCGGCCCTTTTCGGCCCTTTTCAGAAATTGAATCGGTGGAGCCCCGACAAGGCAGTGTTCTGGGAGGTACTTTGTTAACCATCAAAGGAAAAAACTTTGACGAAACAACAGCAAAAACCAAAGTATTCGTAGAAGGTAATACGTTAATTCTGAATTTCGTTTATTAAAGGTTACTCTTTTATTTGTTTCAGTCATTTGACTGTGGCCATGCTGGAGCACCACATTTAGTCGAGCAAATCGACCCCGGGACTTATTCTTTGTAAGCCCAGTACTTATTCTATCGGTCTTCTTTTGCCGAACCGCTAAGTGACGGGGACGTAAACACACCAGCATAGGTTGTCAAGCGAAATTTGAACTCAGAACGTAACAGCAGACGAAATACGGCTACGCATTTCGTCCGGCGTGCTAACGTTTCTGCCAGCTCGCCACCTTCACACACACACCACACACACACACGATGTTAGGGGGACGTAAACACAGACACACAAACATATACACACAAATATATATATATACATGTATACGACGGGCTTCTTTGAGTTTCCGTCTACCAAATCCACTCACAAGGCTTTGGTCGACCCGAGGCTATAGCAGAAGACACTTGCCCAAGATGCCACGCAGTGGGACTGAACCGAGAACCATGTGGTTGGTAGGCAAGCTACTTACCACACAGCCGCTCCTGCGCTTATGAGAACATCCCTTCCAGACGGTCACCTCTTCCGATCCGCGACAAACCCTACTTAATGTTTTAATTTTTCTCTCTTCTGTTATTTCATTTACCGTTGATAAACTCTCCCTTTAATTTATGCCATTAATGATATTTGGAAATGCATGAGCATCACAAAATCCCATGATTCCTTTCCTCAGACATATGGCCTTGTACCTGATCAAAAAATTAGCATTTTCGCCCGTTTTCTCTCTTTATTGGGGCTCTTCGCCTTTTCTTTATCTTCGCCATATCATCTTACAACCTTCCTTCCCAGTTCTTAACTTGTGTCTTTCTTTCGCCCATTTTCAACTTCATATTTCTGGTCCACTAATGGCGCCTTCCTTCCTTCCTTCCTTCCTTCCTTCCTTTCTTCCTTTCTTTCTTTCTTTCTTTCTTTCTTCTTCCTTCCTTTCTTCTTCCTTCCTTCCTTCCTTCCTTCCCTCCTTCCATCCTTCCACTCCCTTCCTTCCTTCCTTCCTTCCCCTCTTCCTTCCGTCCTTCCTTCCCTCCTTCTTCCTCCTTCCTTCCCTCCGTCCTTCCTTCCTTCCTTCCTCACTTACTTCCGTTCCTCCTCCTTCCTTCCTCCTTCCTTCCCTCCCTTCCTTCCCCCTCCTTCCTCCTTCCTTCCTTCCTTCTCCGTTCCTCCTTCCTTCCTTCCTTCCTTCCTTCCTTCCTCCTTCCTTCCTCCTTCCTTCCTTCCTTCCTCCTCCTTCCTTCCTTCCTTCCTTCCTTCCTCCGTTCCTTCCTTCCTTCCTTCCTTCCTCCCTCCTTCCTCCTCCTTCCTTCCTCCTTCTTCCTTCCTTCCTCCTCTCTTCCTTCTTCCTCCTTCTTCCTCCCTTCCTTCCTCCTCCTCCCTCCCTTCCTTCCTTCCTCCTCCCTCCTTCCTCTTCCTCCCTTCTTCTCTTCCTTCCTTCCTTCCTTCTCCCTCTTCCTTCTCTCCTTCCTTCCTTCCTTCCTTCCTCCCTTCCTTCCTTCCTTCCTTCCTTCCTTCCTTCCTCCCTTCCTTCCTCCCTTCCTTCCTACCTTCCTCCCTCCCTTCCTTCCTTCCTCCCTTCTTTCCTTCCTTCCTTCTTTCCTTCCTTCCTTTCTCTTGCACTTCCCTCATATCCCACAGCATTTCTTCATTTCATTTCCTCCCCACGTGTTCACCCGGTGGGTTCTCCGTCGATTTCAACGATGAATTCCTATTCGCCAAAGCGAAACTTGACGTTTAAGAGAGAGGGATGCGGGGCTCTATAGATACAGATACCTTTAAAGCCTTCCTCAGGCGATGTGGGCATGGCACGTTGTATGGCAAGGCTAGACACAATCCAGAGAAAAAAAAACAGAGCGAAAGGAGTGGTCGTCTGAAAGGCAGAGAGAGAGAGAGAGAGAGAGAGAGAGAGAGAGAGAGAGCGAGACAGACAGACAGACAGACAGACAGGTAGAAGAAGGTTGAGAAAAGAAGAACCGACTTCTTTACCGGATTGCTATTTATCTATTGATTTGGAAAGATGAAAGGCGCATGGCTTAGTGGTTAGGATGTTGGACTCACGACCGCATGATTATGGTTTCGATTCCTGGATCGAGCGATGCATTGTGTTATTGAGAAAAAAATACTTAATTTCATTTTTGCCACTCAGCTGGCAAAAGAGAGTAATCTTGCGAAGGGTCAGCGTCCCATCCAGGGAGGGAGTATATATGAGCTCAAGAATCGGGTAATACTGACCAATGAGTCGATATGACTCGAGATTGAGCTTTACCATTTTTTAAAGGCGAATTTGACCTCAGAGGGATTTGAACTCAGAACTCAAAGAGCTGAACGAGCACAGAAGACATTCTACCCCACGCTCTAACTATTCCACTGCTAATTCACCGCCATTAGACAGGCTTATAAAGAAATAAAGTACCACTCCTGTTTTGTATCCACTGACAAACGACCGAACTCCGAAACGTTGAAAAACCTCATGTTTGTGGAAACTGAACTGACACTATCAAGGCTTTCTATAAACTCTTTTATAGAATTCTTGAGACAGGATTTGCAAAGCAAGGGCTAATCACCCGGCGCAGCGGGTTCACATCGCTCTGTTACAACAAGCCTAAAGATCACACCTCCCGTTGCGCTTCCCTTCATTCACAAAGATATTAATTCTGGGAAAGGCATGAATATCACACACTCCCAATGATCTCCACCCTATCAATCCACTTCCCGTAGCCTAAATCACAAAGGAACCACTAACTCTTTGAACGATTTATTTTCATTGAAAAGGGAAACCGTGCGTGATCACATCAAAAGTAACCGACGATACCATCCTCTGTGAAGTGGGTTCGAAACCAGAACACATGCCATCAATACATGCAGGTAGGTGCACAGAATTTGTTTAGCTACTATTACTCTTTTTTTTACTCTTTTACTTGTTTCAGTCATTTGACTGCGGCCATGCTGGAGCACCGCCTTTAGTCGAGCAAACTCGACCCCCGGGACTTATTCTTTTGTAAGCCCAGTACTTATTCTATCGGTCTCTTTTTGCCGAACCGCTAAGTGACGGGGACATAAACACACCAGCATCGGTTGTCAAGCAATGCTAGGGGGACAAACACAGACACACAAACATACACACACATATATATATACATATATACGACAGGCTTCTTTCAGTTTCCGTCTACCAAATCCACTCAAAAGGCTTTGGTCGGCCCGAGGCTATAGCAGAAGATACTTGCCCAAGATGCCATGCAGTGGGACTGAACCCGGAACCATGTGGTTGGTAAACAAGCTACTTACCACACAGCCACTCCTGCGCCTATTATCCTCTTGTTGTTGTTGACGTTGCTCTTTTCGTTCTTTCTTGTTATTTAGCCCAGGGCCAGTTATGTTCAACCAGTTTTTATTACGTAAGGGAACCGCGACCGCCAACCGCCGTCATCTCGTGTTTCGTTTGTTATTCGATTATATTGGGTTGGTGCATAATTATTGCGGCTTTTTTTTTCCAACATTTTATTCAACAAAAACAAATAACAACATGAAACAAAACCATCTTTAAATGATTATTCCGGAGCATATTCATCATCTACTTCAATTACTACTTCCTATTTGCTTACCAGACGGTCAGACCGCCACTTTAACAGTTGGGGATATTTTGAAGATAAGGATCTCGATCGCACTACTACTACTACTACTACTACTAGTAGTAGTAGTAGTAGTAGTAGTAGTATTGGTCGTGGTTTTGGTGGTCTTCGGCGATAATGATGTTGGTGTCGGTAAGAGTAGTTGTGGTCGTCGGGGTAGTAGTGGAGACGATATAAAATAGGGGGCGGCTGCAAAGCTGGAAGAATAGAGGGGCTGATGTCCCAGGGCGATGATCGGGGGTGGGGACAGGCACGGCAGCTGAAACAACAACAACTACAACAATAACCACCACTACTACAACAAAAAGAGCAATAACTACAACACACAACAACAACAACAACAGCATCAATGACAACCACTGCAACAACATCCACAACAACAACAACAACAGCCATTAGTACGACAACAATAGCAGCAAATACATCTACCACCACCACCACCACCACAACAACAACAATAACAACATCAATGACAACCACTGCAACAACATCCACAACACAACAGCTATTAGTACAACAACAATAGCAGCCATTAGTACAACAACAATAGCAGCAAAGACATCTACTACTACCACCACCACCACCACCACAACAACAACAACAACAACAACAACAACAACAACAACATCCACCGTTACTCTCTCTGTTTCTGTTTCCACAGGAAACCGAGGTCTGAAGATAGAGAGCTGGGATATCGGGGCTCAGTCGTTTACGAAATTGAGGTCCTACAATGGCACCACGTCTGGTTATATGGAGGGCTGGAACGACAACGGTGAATATTCCACAAGTAAAGATCGGAAAAGTATACGAATGTCAGGATTCCTGGTTCCAATTTACTCTGGTAAACACACCCTCAAATTAAACGGTAACGGACCGTCACAGGTTTGGCTGAGTACGAACGAAAGTAAAGAATTTATGGTAAGAAAATGCCCGAATCGAACATACTGTCTTCTCTATTGCATTGTAATCATCATCATCATCATCATCATCATCAGCCTCCTCATCATTCTCATCATTATCAACATCATCTTCATCACCACCATCATTGTTACCATCATCATCATCATCATCATCACCACCACCAACCTCCTCCTCCTCCTCCTCCTCCTCATCATCATCATCATCATCATCACACCACCACCACCACCACCATCATCATCACCACCATCATCATCATCATTAACACCATCATCATCATCATCATCATCATCATCATCATCAACATCATCATCACCACCACCACCACCACCACCATCATCATCACCACCATCATCATCATCATTAACACCATCATCATCATCATCATCATCATCACATCATCATCATCGCCATTTATCGTCCCTTCTTTCCCAAGCTGGCATGGGTTGGACGGTTTGACAGACTCCCCCGCAAGCCAAAAGACCGCGGTCAAGCTCCAATGTCCGCTTTTTACCTGATTTCTATAACCGGACACACACCATTCTTTTAATTGTTTATTTATTTTTTTTCATTTATGAAATAATAAATTCAAATTAATTACGTTTCTTTTTGTTTTCAGCGCCGGACTGAAAAT
Source organism: Octopus sinensis (assembly GCF_006345805.1). NCBI lineage: Eukaryota > Metazoa > Mollusca > Cephalopoda > Octopoda > Octopodidae > Octopus > Octopus sinensis. The sequence goes on along the minus strand of NW_021835188.1, from coordinate 23,033 downwards.
GTTGAAATTAACCTGATCGAAGGCAAAAAGTAAAAACCAATTCTTTATTTACCCCCCCCCCCAGGACCCTTATCCCCCTGCCCCCTCCCACCCCCACACAACATCTCATTATAAGAAAAACACGGGCACGGAGGAGGCTTTTGCTTGTTTCAGTCATTTTGATTGCGGCCACGCTGGAGCACCACCTTCCGTCGAACAAATCGACCCCCGAGGACTTATTCTTTGTAAGCCTAGTACTTATTCTATAGGGCTCTTTTGCCGAATCACTAAGTTTCAGGGACGTAAACACACCAACATCGGTTGTCAACCGATGATGGTGGACAACAAATACAGACACACACACATGCACACACACACACACACACACACACCACACACACACACACACCACACACACACATATATATATATATATACGAAGGGCTTCTTTCAGTTTCCCTCTACCAAATCCACTCACAAGACTTATATGTTATACATAGGCGTAGGAGTGGCTGTGTGGTAAGTAGCTTGCTTACGAACCACATGGTTCCAGGTTCAGTCCCACTGTGTGGCACCTTGGGCAAGTGTCTTCTACTATAGCCTCGGGCCGACCAAAGGCTTGTGAGTGGATTTGGAAGACGGAAACTGAAAGAAGCCCGTCGTATATATGTATATATATATGTATGTGCGTGTTTGCGTGTCTGTCTTTGTCCCCCCAACATCGCTTGACAACCGATGCTGGTGTGTTTACGTTCCCGTAACTTAGCGGTTCGGCAAGAAAGAGACCGATAAAATAAGTACTAGGCTTACAAAGAATAAGCCCCGGGGTCGATTTGATCGACTAAAGGCGGTGCTCCAGCATGGCCCCCGTCAAATGCCTGAAACACTTAAAAGAGAGTAAAAGAGAATACTGTATATGTGTGTGTGTGTGTGTGTGTACAAGATGGAGGTAGAAATAGTTCAGAAGTAAGTCCGATAGCGGTTCGGCAAAAGAGACTGATAGAATAAGTACTAGGCTTACAAAGAATAAATCCCGGGGTCGATTTGATCGACTAAAGGCGGTGCTCCAGCATGGCCACAGTCAAATGACTGAAACAAGTAAAAGAGTAAAAGAGTATATGTCCCTTCTTTTCCGGTGTATACCGAATATACTTTCTTTCTTTCCTTTGTTTTTCATCATTTCACTCCATGTAACCCCCCCCCACATTTTATGTCTGTCTTCGTATTGTCCCCCTCATGCTTTGCCCCTGTGGCAAATAAATGAAATCATAATAATTTTCTGTTTTTGATATTCTCTTTTACTCTTTTACTCTTTTACTTGTTTCAGTCATTTGACTGCGGCCATGCTGGAGCACCGCCTTTTGTCGAGCAAATCGACCCCGGGGCTTATTCTTTGTAAGCCCAGTACTTATTCTATCGGTCTTTTTTGCCGAACCGCTAGGTGACGGGGACGTAAACACACCAGCATCGGTTGTCAAGCAATGCTGGGGGGACAAACACAGACACACAAACACAAACACACACACACACACACACACCACACACACACACACACCACACACATATATATATATATATATATATATATATATATATATATATATATATACATATATACGACAGGCTTCTTTCAGTTTCCGTCTACCAAATCCACTCACAAGGCATTGGTCGGCCCGAGGCTATAGCAGGAGACACTTGCCCAAGGTGCCACGCAGTGGGACTGAACCCGGAACCATGTGGTTGGTTAGCAAGCTACTTACCACACAGCCACTCCTGCGCCTAAGTTTTTTTGTTATTTGTTTCATCCAAATTTTCCTCTCGTCCGTTTCAGGTATTACATCGAGGTTTTGTATGAAAACCGATACTCGAGACCCACACCAGAAGTCTATGTAAGAATGTTTAGCAAGAACAGCTCAGTGACTCGGTCGCAGACAGGTCACAGCAGGAACATGAAACAAAGAATAATTCTCAGCACAACTGAAGTCAACGAAACAATGGTAAGTCTTTTCTACTCTAGGCACAAGGCCTGAAATTTTTGGGGAGGGGGCTCAGTCAGTTAGATCGACCCCAGTACGCAACTGGTACTTAATTTATCGACCCCCGAAAGGATGAAAGGCAAAGTTGAACTCAGAACGTAAAGACAGACGAAATATCTATTTCTGTTTCTTTACTATCCACAAGGGGCTAAACACAGAGGGGACAAACAAGGATAGACAAACGGATTAAGTCGATTATATCGACCCCAGTGCGTAACTGGTACTTATTTAATCGACCCCGAAAGGATGAAAGGCAAAGTCGACCTCTGCAGAATTTGAACTCAGAACGTAGCGGCAGACGAAATACCGCTAAGCATTTCGCCCGGCGTGCTAACGTTTCTGCCAGCTCGCCGCCTTAAAACAATGGTAAGTCTGAAGGAGCTACACGTTCTTTAGCTTTAACACATCCTATGTAGTAGTGGTTATCGACCAGACTATCGAATGTCGTTACGCACCGCTGGTCACAATGCGTTTAAAGAAACTTTAAGAAACTTAAAGAAGCTGGTCGTGTGTGTATGTATGTATATATATATATATATTACCAAGAGCGGATATCTTCCCTTAGCTGGATTGCGTTGTCTGCACACACGACAATAATATCATGTTCAAACACCCCTGCATGGAGTCTTCATATTCAATATTCAATAATATTGTTTGGGTATGCGGATTATACCCACCTAGCTAGGGTGCCTCAACTTAAGTACCTAATTCGACGGAATCTTATATATATATATATATATTATATATATATATATATATAGAGAGAGAGAGAGAGAGAGTAGTTGTACAACAAAGCCCCAATATTTACTGGAAATAGCAGTGGATACATTTACGACGCTATAGTAAAGTTTCGCTGCGTGTATACTGGCAAAGACGTGTGAGTGCAACAAACATAAAACATTTTGTCTTACCTCTAGGGAGAACATTAGATAAATGAACAACCCAGAATCGGATAATCCTGTACCTAGGTTTCGGACTCTTCAAATACGTTTGTCAGCGTAAAATTGATTAGTCTTCATCAGTTGGATTTACCTGGACAATATTTCAAATGTTGCTACATCAATGTCAGAATACTCGCCTGAAAGTTTAGTCGTTAACAGATTGAGAAGAGTGAAAAAGTTTTCAACGGAAACTAAAATATTGCAATACAAATCTATTACTTTTCCAGCAAAATAAAGGTAGTAGTATAAATATAGACCGCGACCTGTTCACTGACAAAAATCCGTGATGCATCCCTGATTTTTGTCAGTGAAGAGGTCGCGGTCTTAAAGCGACGAAAATATTTTGACAAATTAAACTTAAATGTTGAAGTGAATCGAACGGCTTCTGTGTGTTTCTTAAATGGCTTGCAAACACCTTCCACGCTGCAATTGTTTTCGTTTCGGCACACGATCTCAGATCAGGTCACTTGCTATGCAAGTACATCTCCGTAATATAAATATAGAGTAATGGTAGAACAAGGTACCAATGTGTGTGTGTGTGTGTGTGTGTGTGTAGAAACATACATACACACACATGTGCACAATGGTGTATAGTATATGTGTGTGTGTTTATGCATCTGTGTATGTTCATTTATCTGTGTGTGTGTGTGTGGTGTGTGTGTGTGTGTTTATACGCCTGTGTATGTTCATCTATGTGTGTGTGTGTTTATGCGCATGCGTATATTCATATGTGTGTGTGTGTCAGAATGTTTCCCTATGTTGATATGGTGATACGCAACCATTCCTTACATTTATCCAGATAATAAAACTGAATGAATTAAACAAGACCGAAAGTTCCGATGACATCCAGAGTTTAGTAATAAGAAAGAATTCTCCGCAGACCGACGGTGCTAAGTTCAAGTTGAAGTTTGGTAACGCTGCCACATGTGAGTAAGAATTTCAGTTCTTTAAATTCGGTAGAATTTATTTGCAGTTCATGTTTTGTCATCTTTACGTCGTCAGGTGTCATCTTTATATATAAAACTGAAGTTGTGTGTGTCTGTCTGTCTACTCCTAATTAGATTCCTAACTACTCCTACATTTTGCGGTACAGTTTAACCGAAAGCGGGTATCTTATAGTCGTGATACATATCGAGCCCTTCTGGGTATTAGCGCGCGTCTACGATGAGTCTACGATTTAAAAAAAATTTACCATCATTTTTTCGTTCTTTTAATGCATTTTTACTCGGTTTTATATAAGGGAAGTAACTCTCTAAAAATGCTTATATAGTTATTTCCCTTACAAACCCGAGCAATGCCGGGTGATACTGCTAGTTATCCATAAAAATTAATGATTGCTGGGTAGGGACAGAAAAAGAATGATCACGAATACAAGCGATCGGAAACAGGGTTCATCCGAGGGATCTTTGGAGTAACGAATCTCGACAGGAAACGTAGCTCAGAGATCATGGAGTTTTTCTAGGTCGAGCCGTTATTTCTCTACATTGAGAGGTTATATAGCTCTGGTACTTCGGAGATGGGATTAGCATTTAACAGGGAAGAATCGCAGAACGAATTCTTCAAGCGGAGCCAACTAGCAGGAGACCTAAAAGTAAACCAAGAATGGAATGGTCGGGTAATATCCATTGTCTCAGTAATCACGGTTGGTCAGCTTAAAAGAGTATAAATGGCTGCTTGTATTAGGAGTCCATGGAGGCGGTACCCGTGGAGAATTCCGCCACGAACTTTCTAGGAACGGTGTACAGAGAAAATGGATGGATGGCTGTTTTATTATTGTTTTATTTAGCTTTATGTGTTGTTTTATTATTTGGCTCGAGCAGGGGAAGAGCAGATTGGTTGAATCTTTAGAGAATTGGATAAATTAACCAGTTCCAAGATGGCACAGGAATCGGCTTATATGTATTCTGCCATTTTGCTTTTTATTTACAGTACCACTTCCAGGAACTGCATCAGCAAAAGATATCCAATATGCTTTAGATTCGTTACCAAGTCTGAGCAGAATGGTTCGGGTAGCAGAGAACAGCACAGGAAACACAACCGATTTTTACATTTTCTTGAAGTTACCCATTGGTAAGTCCAAAAAAGAAGAGATAATTTACCATTCTTAAGAAATAAGTCTGTCTCGAACTTACAGTTCATTGGGTCTGAACTTATCTCGATTTCCGTAGGTATGGTACAGTGCAGGGTGTGGTCATTCGCGAGCGAGTATGGCTTAGTAACATGTACCGTGCTTTTCCTATTGTTTTAGGTGCTTGTATAGTCGTGACATACTGCCGGCTCAAAAAACTGAGCCCGCTGTCTTTATGACCATGAGCTGAACACCCTAACCATGAGACCGCGCGCCATCATGAAATGATCAAGACTACAAAACCAACACCTGGCCTACCGGTCTTATATATATATATAGTAATATCTGAAATGGGCTGAAAATATAATAGCCAAAGGGTTAAATCGTAATTAAATACACCTCTGTTGTTGTTGTTGTTGTTGTTGCCGTTGCTGCTGAGCGAATCGGTCTTCGTCCCAGTCGTGGGAGAAGTCAGAAACGTGGTCCTTTGCTATTCGTAAGACCCGCAGAAGAGAAAGCAGGTCAACCCCCGACACCGTGAGCATTGACGGATGGATGAATGCGTATCCAGGCTCAGTGGTTGCATAGGAAGTCGGGGAGGACAAGAAACAGGAAGAAAGAGTGAGAGAAAGTTGGGGTGAAAGAGTACAACAGGGGTCGCCACCACCCCCTGCTGGAGCCTCGTGGAGCTTTAGGTGTATGTATGTATGTATGTATATGTAAATATATATGTATGCATATGTGCGTGTATATATATATATATATATATATATAGAGAGAGAGAGAGAGAGAGAGAGAGGAAAAGCCTTTCGCTCAATAAACACACACAACGCCCGGCCTGGGAATCGAAACCACGATCCTCCGACCGCAAGTCCGCTGCCCTAACCATCGGGCTATTGCGCCTCCACTTTGCCGTTGCTGCTGTTCCTAATTGTTTTGATCAAGACCCACTCCGGGCTAAAAAATGATGTTTGAAAAACCCACCGGTGGTGCCCCAGCATGGCCGAGGCCTTCGGGCTAAAACATTTTTAAGGATTTAAGGATTTAGGTTACGAGATATTACACGTAATATAAAATAATAAGATGTTCATTGTTGATCTGGTTTTAATTATTAGGAAGTCTGCCGTTGATAGAAGTCGAACACGTTCCTGATTATAATGGCAACAAACTTGACATCAGTCTGACAAAAATGGCGAACGGAAAGGCTAGCAACCGTCACTTTGCATTCACACTAGATGGCGTCATGTCATCACCACTTTCCGTGAAAGCGACAGCTGAGCAGGTAAGTTCAGAAATCTGTACCGAGAGGCATTTCGAAAACCGCTTGATGCTTTTCACTTTAATCTAACATACGATTTTAAATGCAAACCACTTGTAACTATTATTCTTTTCTCTTCTTTTATTCTTTTACTTGTTTCAGTCATTTGACTGCGGCCATGCTGGAGCACCGCCTTCAGTCGAGCAAATTGACCCCGGGACTTATTCTTTGTAAGCCCAGTACTTATTCTATCGGTCTTTTTTGCCGAACCGCTAAGTGACGGGGACGTAAACACACCAGCATCGGTTGTCAAGCAATGCTAGGGGAACAAGCACAGACACACAAACACACACACACACACACAACACACACACACAACACACACAACACACACATATATATATAAATATATATATATATATACGACAGGCTTCTTTCAATTTCCGTCTACCAAATCCACTCACAAGGCATTGGTCGGCCCGGAGCTATAGCAGAAGACACTTGCCCAAGATGCCACGCAGTGGGTTTGAACCCGGAACCATATGGCTGGTTAGCAAGCTACTTACCACACAGCCACTCCTGCGCCTATATGTCATAGATGTATAAAATAGCATTAATTTTTACAGATCTGTGATAGGAAATCATGTGATCCTCATCAGAAATCCATCCGATGATGTAACGTGATTTTTATCATGGATGTCTGTTACATAATAAACATAGTTATGACATACATCGTGGTTCACCCGAAACAGCTGTCAAGATAAGACTAATATATCATTCCATTTGTTTATTTGTTTGTATTCCTTGTAAATATATTTATTAAACCGATATTTGTGTTTACCTGCCTTTTTATATCTCTGTCTGTCTGTTTCTCTCTTTCTCCCCTCTCTCTCTCTCTCTATATATATATATATATATGTATATATATATAAATGTGACCTCGTGTGTACCGTTGGCAATTTTTTCCCCTCTGTCTTCCCTTCTCTGGATCTTTCATTCTCCTATGTTTCCGACGAAGAGCTCCGCTCGAAACGTTAAAACCTCCTTCTTTTCTTTTCGTCCAATAATGCTATGTTTGTTCCACGTCCTCGCGTTGTTGTGTTTTTTTGTGCTTTCTTGTTTGGATTAACTATATATATATACACATACATACATACATACATACATACATACATACATACATGCATACATGCATACATACATACATACATGCATACATACATACATGCGGACATACATACATACATACATACATACACATACATGCATGACATCCTATTGATTTACCCTTATCTTTCTATCCATAGATATCAACCGCCTTAAACACGATGTTCGGAGTTATCTGCCCTTCTCATATATCTTCACCTTCGATAGGGACGTACGGTTATTTCAACGATTTTGAAAACCCTTCCGATTACAATCACAATGGTAAGGTTGTCAGCGACAGGACCCCGTTCTGTGGCAAAGTCTCCGTCAAGGACCCGACAGTGATATACTACAAGGATAAATTTCAACTTAGTTTGGACAAATTTCCTTTTGTAAGTTTATCCAACGAACAAGATTTTTCTTTTTCTGCATATTTTTCCGCAGGATTAAATTAAGAAAGGAAAAGATTCTGCATGGAAAATCCTTTGAATCTTTCGACCAAAGTGTGTGTGTGTGTGTGTGTGTGTTATTGTTTTTGAAGATGTACTGCGAACAATGTGAAGTGTGCTCAATAGGTACAGCAGAGTAAATCTCTCTATATAAAGCTGAAGCTGTCTTCAGTGTATGGCAGGTGTCAGTAGCCTTCAACTAACACTATCTCCTCCGAGACCCTGCGGCGGAAGTTGACCAAAATTGAGAGCATGATAGAAGAAGGCTTGCTCTTCCCTCAGTAGAAGAAAAAAATTCAAATCGGACCATGTTAACACCAAAAATTATTTACATAAAAAAGGTGCTTTTTTTCTATGAAAATCCCTATTTTTTACGATTTTTTGACTGCTGTGTCGCCATTTTTCGGTGTATTTCAACCAGAAAAATGTTCAATTAAAGAGAATAACAAGCTACATAATGCAAAATTTTTACTTTCCAAAATTTCCAATTCTAAAGGGTCGAAAAGAAAACAAGTCCGAGCAACGCTGGGCTATACTGCTAGTTTAATAATATTATGAGAATTTTATTGTTGTAATCATTACTTCAAGATGTTCGCCCTGAAGGCTGTCTTCAGATGGCAGCATTCCAGCAAGAAAACTAATGAAAAAAAAATAAAGAAAGAAAAGAAGCAATGTGACAGTAAATATTTGTTTGTTTTTCTTTAGCTGTGTACAGCACTTCATGGTGATGCTGACTTCGTGATGAAAGTCCATTTCCAATACAGAACCAACCCCACGGCTAATCCAACCTCAAGAACAACTTATATACCAACACATCTCACCTATTTGACAGAGTAAGTATTTATGTGTCTCTCTTTATACTCTCTCTGTTTTTACTCTTTTACTTGTTTTCAGTCATTTGACTGCGGCCATGCTGGAGCACCGCCTTTAATCGAGCAACTCGACCCCGGGACTTATTCTTTTGTAAGCCCAGTACTTATTCTATCGGTCTTTTTTGCCGAACCGCTAAGTAACGGGGACATAAACACACCAGCATCGGTTGTCAAGCCATGCTAGGGGGACAAACACAGACACACACACACACACACATATATATATATACATACATATATACGACGGGCTTCTTTCAGTTTCCGTCTACCAAATCCACTCACAAGGCTTTGGTCGGCCCAAGGCTATAGTAGAAGACACCTGCCCAAGGTGCCACGCAGTGGGACTGAACCCGGAACCATGTGGTTGGTAAACAAGCTACTTACCACACAGCCACTCCTGCGCCTATTATGTGTGTGTATTTCTTTATTACCCACAAGGGGCTAAACATAGAGGGAACAAACAAGGTCAAACAAACGGATTAAGTCGATTATATCGACCACAGTGTGTAACTGGTACTTATTTAATCGACCCCGAAAGGATGAAAGGCAAAGTCGACCTCGGCAGAAATTGAATTCAGAACGTAACAGCAGACGAAATACCGCTGAGCATTTCGCCCGGCGTGCTAACGATTCTGCCAGCTTTCTGTGTGTGTGTGTGTGTGTGGTGTGTGTGTGTGTGTGTGTGCAGAGAGTGAAAGAGAGATAAATACACTCGAATTATGAATTTTGGTGAACGTTGGGAAGTAAGCTTCTTTATTTCATTAAATTTGCCACAAGGGCATCACACAGAGAGAAGCTTGAGGGCTAGACAGAGACATTAATGGGATGAATGATGATGATGATGCAAGGATGATAGGGATGGGAGAAGACGAAAAGCGCCCGCCGACTTTCGCTTCTCTAAAACATTGTTCTTTTTTTCTTTAAACACAATGAGGCAATAAACCTCTTACACAGTTCAAAATTAAAAATAAAACAGAAACACGAGGTAATAATCCTCTCACTTTTTACATTTTTAGTCTCTTTTTGAGGTAATACACCTCTTCAATTTTTCCTCCCGGCCAGGCTCCTCGCTTCATCGAAGCACCTGGTCCACACAGCCACTCCTGCGCCTAGTGTTGCTGTTATTATTATTATTATTATTATTATTATTATTATTATTATTACTTTTTTTTTTCTTCTTTCAAATTTTCTTCCATTTCTTGCCGAGTGTCTTCCCAACTCCTAGGGCAAAGAAACTCATAATGTATATTGGTAGGCCATTAAACCAAAAGTTCGTTCATTTTTTATTTTTTTATTTTTTTTTTTTTTAAAGTTAAATTAAAATACATGAGCACAACAGTTCTCACATCGACAATGCTCTTCTCAATACGTGTGATGTACAGTTAAGACAATCTTTTGCACTTCTTGCAGGGATGGTAACCAGGGATCATTCTCATATTTTTCGGTTCCCTTCTTAATCATTCCTAGTGCTCCTACGATCACTGGTATTGTAACCGCCTTGAGATGCCATATTTTCTCAATTTCAATGAGTAGGTCTTTATATTTTCTGAGCTTGTCAAACTCTTTCGCTGAGATATTATGATCACAGGGGATGCTCATGTCGATCAATAAGCAAACTTTATTGTTTTGGTCTTTCACAACAATATCTGGTTTATTGGCCTTGATGGTTCGGTCTGTATGTACTGGAAAGTCCCACAGAATGGTTACATTTTCTCCTTCATTTACAGCCTCAGGGTGGTGATTATACCACTTGTCGGCAGTTTTGATATTGTAATGCCGACTTATTAGCCAGTGGAGATATTGGCCAACTCTGTCATGTCTTAATTTATACTCCACTGGTGCTAAGACTTTACATCCAGAGATTAGGTGGTCCACTGTTTCAATCATGTCGTTGCAGAATCGGCATTTTGGGTCTGCTCCATTTTTCATCACATTGGCCTGGTAGTTCCGGGTTAATAGGCTTTGGTCTTGAGCAGCCAGGATGAAACCTTCGCTCTCTGCTTTTAGCCCTGAGCTCCGCAGCCACTGATGGGTTTGCTTCTGGTCAACATCAGCTTGTTTGCTGTGGGTCACATATTTGCCGTGCAGAGGTTTCTCCTCCCACCTATCAGCCAATTGCTCGTGCGCTTTTTTTCATTGCCATCATTTTCAACCTTCTTTGCAACAATAGTTGCCGTACTTACTTCCTCGGGTTGTTCAGTTTGGGTATCCTGCACGAGATCAATAGCAAATTTTTGCTTTCCTTGATGATAGAATGAGCTTCTTTCGTCTCTCGTGATTTTCTACGAGCTTTAGCATCCAGTCATTCGATATTTCGAGATATTTGGCCAGTCCAATTGTGGTTGTTTTGTAAGCTAGTTCAAATTGGATCAGGCCTCGACCTCCTTGGGCTCTGGGAAGGTAAAGGCGATCTACGTCTGCCTTTGGGTGGTGCATCCTATTACAACACTCAGCAGCTGCGTATTTTTCTATCTATATTCTTTACTTCACTCATATTCCAGTTCAACACATTGTAGCTATAAGTAACAACTGGAACTGCTAAGGAATTTATAGCTAACACCTTGTTACGTGCATTTAGTTCAGATTGCAGGACTGCACGAACTCTCCTATAACATTCCTTCCTGATTTTCTCTTTCATGCTTGCATGCTGAATACCAGAGCCTTCATTTATCCCTAAATATTTGTATGTCTGTTCTTGCTCAAGCTCTCTTATGACTGTGTCAACATCTAACACGACTGAATTTGTGGTCTTCACTTTCGCTTTCTGGAAAGTGGCCTTGGCACACTTCTCAAGTCCAAACTCCATCCCGATGTCATCGCTGAATGCTTTCACGGTGCGCAATAGGCCTTCAAGTTCATTATTGTCTTTACCATAAAGTTTTAAGTCATCCATATAAAATAGATGGCTTATTTTTTTATTGGCAATTTTATACCCATACCCCTGTTCTGTTTAATTCACTTGTAAGGGGTATTAGGGCTATGCAGAATATTAAAGGTGAAAGTGAGTCACCTTGAAAAATTCCACAGTTGATGTTTATATTTTCTGAGGCAAGTACTCCATTAGAGTGGTATAATTGGAGATTCGTATTCCACAACGACATATTGTGCTTCAGGAAGTTTGAAATCACAGGGGAAATTTTAAAGATGTCCAGCGATCTCAAGATCCATGGATGCGGTATACTGTCGAAGGCCTTTTTATATAGTCAATCCATGCGGTGCTGAGATTTCTGCGCTTGTTGTGACAGTTCTCAAGGATCATACGATTGATTAGCAGTTGATCTTTGCATCCGTAAGAGCCTCGGCGGCACCCTTTTGTTCAATGGGGAAAATCGTTCTTCTCCATGAATGCATATGTTTTCTCCGCCAGGATAGATGTTAGGATTTTATACGTGGTGGATAGACAGGTTATAGGCCGATAGTTTTTTGGAAGGTTGGTTTCGTTATTCTTTGGGAGTAGGTAAGTAATGCCACTTGCTAACCATTCAGGTGTTTTCTTTGGGTCTCTCAAAATTCCATTGAGCAGCTGAACTAGCTTACCGTGTGCGCACGGGAGCGATGCGAGCCAGAAATTCGGCACCCTATCTTTACCGGGGGATTTCCAATTATGGGCCTTCGTGAGTGCCTTTCTTAGGTCTGCTATTGTGATGTCTTCCCATGCTTGTTGTTGTAAATTTTGGTAGGATCCTTCAGTTTGTATAATCCAGTCTGCATTTATGTTGTACGTCTTCTTGTCACTCCAATCCTTTCCCAAAGTTTGAACTTCTTCCATGGGAGGGGGTCTTTAACGGTTACTTTCTCCTTCCCTATTTCTCTGTAGAATTTTTTGGCATTGGATGTGAACAGCTTATTTTGCTTGTAAAACTGTTTCTCTTCTCAAATCTTCGTATTCTTTGGCTTCTTTTGCTTGGACTTTTTGTTTCCAGCGTTTCTTTTATGATATCAGTTCTTCTCTTGGTGAGGATCCAAATTTTCTCTCATCTTTCTTCCTGTTTCGGATCTTACATCATTTCCATATTAGTTCATTTAATATTGATATTTCCCCTCTCATAAATTCAATCTCTTTTCAATTTTACTTCTCCAGGTTTGATTTCTTCCCAGGTTTTGTTTTCTTGTTTTTTTCGGGGGCATACAGCTGGTTTCAATGCCCTAGCAGAAGCGTAAATATTTCATTTAACTCAGTAATCAGTTTTAATTCTCGTATTATTCATTTGTTACATAGTTGCCACTTTGGATTTGTTTTTTATTTTGGTTTGTATTTGATCATTATTATTATTATTATTGTTG
>NW_021835188.1:0-5000 GCF_006345805.1 Octopus sinensis | reverse complement strand
GAGTTAGCAGAATCGTTAGCGAGTCGAACAAAATGCTTACTGGAATTTCTTCCAGGTTTTTACTTCTGAGTTCAAAATTCCGCTGAGGTCCATTTTGCCTTTCATCCTTGTGGGGTCGATAAAGTAAGAATCAGTTGAGTACCGGGGTCGATGTAATCGACTCATCCCTTCAAAATTGCTGGTTTTGTGCCAAAATCTGAAAGCAAAGGCAATGAGCCGGCAGAATCAATAAAGAATCTGACAAAATTCTAAGCAGAATTTCTTCGGTTCTTTACGTTGTACGTTCAAATTCCGCCGAGGTCGACTCTACCTTTTCATCGTTTCAGGGCCAATTAAACGAAGTCCCATTCGAACACTAGCGTCGATGTAACTCTTCTTACCGCCTCCCCTAAAATCGGTGACCTTGTGCCAAAATTAGAAGCCATTTTACAAAATATGGCCTTACCATTTTAAAATGATACAGTGTGATTTGTGGGAAACTTGCGATTTCTAGTTCGTCGAGCGTCTACAGACAGGTTCGATCGTCAGCTCGGAGATAATCTTTAGTTTTTACACCAGAAAATATTGAAAGTCATAGGTGACTCTCGTAGGATTTGAACTCGAAACTTCAAGAAAGCAAAACTCGTAAATATATTTTGTTTTTCGTCCTGTCATGTTTCAACGTTTTCATAATTCATAAATTATATAATTAGCAATGTTTAATCAATGTAATTCTAATTAGAATATCGTAATTAAACTAATTGATATGCGGTGAGACTAATGTAATTAATTCATCGAAATAGATTAAAACTGTAATTGCTATTTCGATAATTAATTGCAATTAATATTCCGTTAGTGAAAAAAAATTGATAGAATGGGTTGATTAATAAAATAAACAACATCGAGGGCGGAGTAGTACTTCCTCCTTCTACTACTACTGATACTACTACTACTACTACTACCACCACCGTTTCTTCTTGGAGAATATAATTATTATTATTAATAAATTAACATTACAGGGGTGTACCCCTTTCTTCTTCTTCTTCTTCTTCTTTTCCTTCTTCTCCTTCTTCTTTTCCTTCTTCTTCTTCTTCTTTTCCTTCTTCTCCTTCTTCTTTTCCTTCTTCTTCTCCTTCTTCTTTTCCTTTTCTCTTCTTCTTCTTCTTCTTCTTCTTCTTCTTCTTCTTCTTCTCCTTCTTCTTCTTCTTCTTCTTCTTCCTCTTCTTCTTCTCCTTCTTCTTCTTCCTTCTCATTCTTCTTTCTTCTTCTTCTTCTTCTTCTTCTTCTCCTTCTTCTTCTTCTCTTTTCTTCTTCTCCTTCTTCTTCTTTACTTCTTTTCCTTCTCTCCTTCTTCTTTCCTTCTTCTTCTCCTTCTTCTTTTCCTTCTCTCCTCTTCTTCTTCTTCTTCTTTTCTCTTCTTCTCCTTCTTCTTTTCCTTTTCTTCTCCTTCTTCTTTCCTTCTCTTCTTCTCTTCTTCTTCTTCTTCTTCTTCTTCTTCTTCTTCTCATTCTTCTTCTTCTTCTTCTTATTCTCATTCTTCTCTCCTCTTCTTCTTCTTCTTCTTCTCTCCTTCTTCTTTCTCTCTTCTTCTTCTCTCCTCCTCCTCCTCAATCGTTATAAATTCAAATACAGGTACTGTATTATTATTATTCTTCAGGGACAAAATCCCGCTTAAACCACCCACTACCACAACCACCACCATCACCGCCACCGCCACCGCCGCCCACACCCCACCACCATCACCACCACGCCACCGCCACAGCCACCACACCCACCGACCGCCCACCACCACCACCATCACCACCACGCCACCGCCACCGCCACCACATCACCGCGCACCACCACCACCATCACCGCCACCGCCACCGCCACCACTATACACCGAACCAGATATTACAAATTAATATAGAAGTTTGCTATAATTAACAAAGTAATCCATACAAACCATTTAATTACATGGTAATTACCATTAAAGTAAAGGTTAAACAACTGCGACACTAAATCAGTCTCATAGGTTCGATTCTTGGTCGAAGACTTTTCACTTTGTTTTTAACGTTAATATGATCTTTGGGTAGGCATAAACGCCACAACATACTATGGGAGAAAGTTGGGGTTTTGGGGGGTTTTTTATCAGTAGTCTTCGATTGGTCAATACCTTCAGTGGAATTTGGCAGACAGAAAATATATGGAGGAGTCCGTTGTGTACATACATATATTACAGACCGATAGATAAATGAAAGTTAGACACACACACACACACACATACATACATACACACATACATATATACATACATACATACATACATACATACATACACACATACATACATACACACACACACACAATATATATATATATAGATGTGTATATATGTATGTATATGTGTATGTATATGTACTTATTCTTGTATATGTGTACCTTCTTTAATATTCATATTTTCCTTTTATACCTCTGTAACTGTACTTTATAATCTCTGAAGAGGCCTTGGGATTATTATATATAAGTATCTCATTTATAACCACATATTACCTTAATACACCTGGCTAATATGAGCATAATGAGATACTCTTATCTACATGGCTGAAACAGCTGTAAGATCTATTTTATATATATATTTATTTATACATATTGTACTTATGGTATTATATTACTATTGGTGTGTACTGTTTTATTCTGTATTATTATGTTTGATCTGGATGTTCCTATATAATTAGTTAATAAATTATCTAGTAGTTGATGATTGATTTAAATATATTCCTCCATTTTCTTATTTTGTATATATATATATATATATATATATATATATATATATATATATATATATATATATATATTACTACATGAATAATATTTTTATAAGCAAACCTGAAAGGCTTGGAAATTACGGAGAGAAAGCTCCTATGGAAGATTCATAGAATCATAAATGTATGATGTATATTATGATATTTATTTTCCGATTTGAAGCGACAATTATAAACTATAAAGCAATTACTGAAAAATGATGAGCTAACCTGAGGCTGAATCGAACTCACAAATCAACGCTTACACGGCTCCTTGCGAATCTGAATGGCCAAATGCTAACCCATCAATTTCAGTCAAATTTGGTTACATTTTAATTAATTTCAATGGAAAAAATTGATTTGTAAAACGAGTAAATCGTAAGACGAGCTCGGTCATGGAATTAAACTCGTAATGCGAGGTATCACTGGAATAGCTATATAAATAGGGAAATTTTAATTATTTCTCCGTCGATAGGAAAAATGATTAACTACCGTGAGTAATTTTCGGAACTCATTAGGCTCTCATCAGTGATACAGAGTGACTCGACGGCCGAGTGTTTCGTGCATTGTCATTTATCAAACTAACCACCATCTATACCTGTTGATCTGCAGATATTGCCGTCTTCTTATGAAATGCTGCAATCGAGTGAAAATGTTGCCGTAGAGATCCTGAAAAACATCACACCTGGAATTTGGACCCTGATGAAAGCCAGTCCTCCCCTTGAAGGGTCATTCAAAGTATCATTTAAGGGAGAACAAAGTGAAAGTAAGTCTCCTTTCTCTCTCGCGCGCGAGCTCGCTCGCTATACTTCTATTTTTACTCTCTCTCTCTCTCTCTTTCCCTTTCCCTCTCTTTCTCTCTCTCTTTCTCTCTCTCTCTCTCTCTCCCTTTTAGCCTATCTCTCTGCTTGGTTATCTATCTATCTATCTATCTATCTATCTATCTATCTATCTATCTATCTATCTATCTATCTATCTATCTATCTATCTATCTATCTGTCTGTCTGTCAAAATCATCCGTTCTTAGCTCAAAAGAACAAATCTGAGATCGTATTTGTCTTACTACAACTTGTATTAGGAAAAGAGGCCAGTTAAGTTGACAATGATGATGATGATGATGATGATCGTCATCATCATCATCACCATCAGCAGCAGAACCACCAGCAGCATCATTTCACTGCAGTAGTAGACAACCACAACACAGGACTCTTCCACCCACTTGCCACTTTCATCACCAGTTGTAGTCTCATAATTGGCTTATTAACCCTTGACTATCTGTAGAATTTGAATCCCCAACCTGACCTTGAATCCAAGACACAAAGATCCACCACAAATACCACCAGGCATTTCCCCCAACCCTCTCACAACTCCATCAATCCATCTCCCAACGCTGCTACTTTATTCATCGACCCCAACCCCATAAAAAAATTTTTAAATGCAAGAGAAAGTTGAGCTTGCTAGGATTTGAACCCAGATAGCAAAGGTTTGGCAGTGAATTGGCAGAGTCGTCAAGGCATCATATAAAACACTTTGCATACTTGTTCCAGTTCTCTGCGCCCCGGTTTCAAATTGCGCCATGGTCAACTTAGCCTTTCATCCTTTCAGGGTCACTAAAAATATATACCAATAAAAAGTAGTAGATTTATAGATCTGTAAGAACTTCAGATCGGGTGCACGGCAGTATTTGCTCTGGTTCTATACGTTATGAGTTCAATTCCTGCCGAGGTCAACTTTATATTTATTCTTTCTGGGTCGAGAAAGAAAGTATTAATTCAGGATTGTGAACAGATGGAACTGTAAGAACATCCACCCGGTTGTTTGTGTTATGAGTTCAAATCCAGATATAGTTTACTTGGGTGGCAGGTTTCATCCATCAACCACTTTAAGGACGCCACCTAGCGCCCTGAGTGTCTTTAATGGAGTCTTCTTTGCTGCAAGCATACGTTCCAGGATTTCAGTTAAAGGATACCCCACCCCTCTCCCTATCTCCTCTCAGTCTCGGAGATTCCTGTAAAGGGTCATGGGCACTGTTTTCCTTCCTCACTGAAAGATTACAAAAAGGCATTCTGAGTTCAATTCCAGCCGAGGTCAAATTTGTCAATTATCCTTCTAGGTTCGAGAAATTAAAGTACCAATCTAGAATAGGGAACTTGCAGAATGAGATGCTTTGTGGTCTGATATGGTGACAGACTTATCTTGTTGTACCCAGGTTAGGTCTTCGATATAAGGATACCTCAT